>NW_008670228.1:17766-20106 GCF_000695815.1 Acanthisitta chloris | reverse complement strand
AGCTTTAACGTCAGTGTTTTCATACATTTTAGGGAATGCTGACTTTTATTGATTGTGAATCACCTTAATTCATTTAATTCTCTGATTCAATTCTTAACACATAAGATGCACACGCAAAAGCCAGACGTCACTTACCATAAATCAGGCTCCTTAATCCAATGATTATATTGGGCAGGGCTGGGCAAGCAAGGCTGTTTTCTGTGTCTGGGATTCATAACTAGACCTTTAAAGTACTTGGAGTTTATTGTTCACTCGCTTCATAAGAGATCAATGAAAGCATCTAAGTAACTTGAATAGAATACATACAAAATAATGCACTTAATGGTTTGGGAATACATGTATGTTCTGCTAATAGGATTTCTATCAGAATCCAAAAGCAAAGACTTCAGGAGTTTGGGCTGGGAACATTGGGAGAAAGACCGATATCACATATATCACAAAAAATGCAAAAAATCTCTTGGCTTTAGGAATGTTAAACTTTAGTAAATTCAAAGGAAAAATAATTATCTCAACCTCTTCAATTTGCCAATTTAATGCTTCCCATCACATTTCCCAACTCAAGGCGTCATCCAACCTGGCTTTGAACACTGCCAGGGTCGAGGCAGCCACTACTTCCCTGGGCAACCTGTTCCATTGTCTCACCATTCTCACAGTAAAAAAACTTCTTTCCTAATATCTAGCCTAAACTTCCCCTTCTTCAATTTGAACCTGTTACCCCTTGTCCTATCGCTGCTGTTCCTAGATTCAGAATAGGTGTTATTAGCAGAGCTAATAGCAATATAAACAATTATTATTAGTAAAAGTAAAAATAGTAAAAGGATTTGTTTATGAATGTAGGATTGCCAGGTTTCTGCATTTTCTGTTTCTTATCACAGCTGAACTCTGCTCTGTTTTCCCTGCCACCTCTACAACTGAAGTAGACTTTCATTTCTGGAGATGATCTTGAGTGTGCTCTCATTTGGGAACTTTTTCCATTTTAATGTGACTGCAGGCAACTTTGAAAGTCTGCTCCCTATTGAAATCCATGGCAACGCTCTCTCCATGACAAAAACTGTCTATTGTGACAGTCTTGCATCGCTTCCTTACCATTCTGTTATTGCTCACATTGTTGCTTCATATCATTTATTTATGATTGCTATTATCATGCTCCAGCCATATGTTTGTGATGAGCTTCTGATCCTTTACTGGGCTCACGACTGGTACAAGTGGCACGTCACTAGCAGCATAACAATATATTTATAACTGTCTTTTAGTAATTTTTCTCCTCTCTTCTTCCTTCTCAAATCTTCCTGGAATCTTTCAGGCCCTTGAAGTTATTTCTGCAGTCCTTTGGAGGCGTGGGAGGACTGGGAGGCCGCAGCAGGCAGTGGAGTCTGGTCCTATTGGCCTCAGAGTCCTGTCATAAATGTAAGATCTTTCTATGAACCACCTTTTCTTTCACATTTTCTTCTTTCATTCCCACTTCAGCTATTCTTTTGTGTTTCTTTGCTTCCTGCTCTCTTTTGCATTAACAAGTGCAGCAGCACAGTTCTAGGGAATTTTGGTCTGCCCCTATCAAATGGATTTCATTGCAGTTCTGCTGAAAAGCATAAGCATTATTCAAGTCTGAACAAAGGAAATGTCATGCAACTTGTAACTTGAAACACACCAACTTTAATTTTGTCCTTGAATTGAAGAAGGGAATCTTTGCATTATTAAAGGCTGGGTTTTCTTTTTTTTTTAGCAGCGAGTTTCCTTAAAACAAAAGCTGCACATACAGAAAAAAACATTTTCTTTCAGTACTCTTGGTTCAATTCTTTGCTCTTTGAAAGTAATATATGTAAAATATCATCTCCCCTGATTTCCTGTGCTGTTAGATGTTCTCCTAGGTCAGAGACTAGCTGTTGTCATTCAAAGTCCACAGAAATCTGTGGGAAAAGTCAGTGTTGCAGGCTCCTTCCTCACCCAGCTGTAGGCAGTCGTCTTTCTTTATACAAAGCCACTGAAGCTTATACTTCTGGAGGAAAATAGGAGAGCTGAGACAGAGTACAGCATTCTGCATCTTATGCTCATTGTATAAAAACATGGAACAACAGTTTTGTTATTGACATCAGATTTCCACTTTCTGTAGGTCATTTGGTTTGTACACAACATGTCCTGTTTCTTTTTCCTTATGTTTATTGCCCATAGGTCAAATAATTTCAAATGTGTCTGTCTCTAATTCCCTCATGGGCTGAGAGCTGCCAGGTGATGTGCTATATTGATGGCTCTCCAAGGGACAGCTTTTCCAGAGTGAAAACCAGGCTTGTTACTTGCAACTGTTATATGTGAAGTCAAGGCACATCAGACATGCAGGTTAGG
>NW_008670228.1:15596-17740 GCF_000695815.1 Acanthisitta chloris | reverse complement strand
TTTAGTATGGTATTCTGGGTGAACAATAACTTACAGTGAGCAGGTAACTCTGACTGCCAAGGCTGATCATAGCTAGGGTGAAAGCATTGGAGCACTGAGATTCCACATCTGCAAGACAAGGAATTGGGGCCTCATTATCACAAGGCACATGGTACCAACAGGTCCCCTACAAAACACCTGCCTGACAGCACCCTGACTTTGACTCCACCTGTACAGAACATGCAATGGAAACAGCAAAGCACAGGGGACAGGCTGTGAGCATTAAGAGACATTCACTATAGCTTTGTAGTTCTTCCTACCAATTCTGTAATAAATTGAAAAACTTGTCCCATTGTAAAGATACACCCTCACAGTAACTTGGATCTTTTCAGCAGGCACAGTTTGAAATGAAAAATTAATTTCCTTAAGGAGATGCCTTTTTTTTTTTTTAATAGAGCTACATAAACTGCCATTTTTAAGTTACCTTGGCAAGTAGGCATATATTTAGAATTTCTATCATATGCTTTCAGAAAGAAAAGGGTTGGGCTTTTTCTTTTCTTAGACACACTTCTGTGCATTAAGAATGATGATTTAGTACTCTCTCAAGAAGACTAGGCTAAGGTGATACTTGTTGAGAAGCAGAAAGACCTAAAAAAATTAACAGGAATAACAGAGCAGCACTTAGAAACACCTCCAGACAATCTTTTGCATTTCTGGTCCAGACTAATAAGACATCATGCTACCATAGAGCCCATTATCTTCACATAGGTGAACGGTTGTTGTCTCCTAGAAGAAACCCTGTGGCTTTGCAGAATTAGGTTTTTTTCTCTGGTTTAATTTCAATAATGTTGAATAAAGCTTTAAAGAATGCTTCCCAGTTAAATAAAGACACCCTGCAGCAGAAGGCAGCATCCCTGGGGGAAAGGAGAAGGGTGTGCAAGGAACCTGGGGTGAGCTTTTTGGGTTTTGCTCATTAGAATACACATTTTTAGGAAAAAATAATATTTTGGGCAATGACAAAATCAGGTGGATCCCGTTAGGAAAGATACTTGACATATGTGTTTGACAAGCAGAGCTACCAACTTGCTGAGTTAACAGCTGTTACCTGTTAACTTAATGGAGGGGGGAAGGGAAAAAACCTCCAAATGGACCTATTTAATTTGAGCATAAGCTGTTTGACAGCAGGGAAGAAATAATTTTACCCTAGTCCTAGGACTGTGGTAATTACACTGTTCTAAAACAAGGTGTTTTGGGAACACAGATCACCCTTTGGATAGCTTTGGCCATTAATTGCTGTGGTATTTCTAGCATGTAACCTCACTCAAAGTAATTTTTTCGAGACACTCCTAGGTCTGCCTGCCTGTTTGCAGACAAAAGCTTCAAAACCAGGAGGGTATGGGCTGAATTAGCACCATCAGATATCAGCAATTAAACTCCAGCACTATCACCATGTCTAAACACTAGGCACTCTTAGGGCACCCTCAGTGCAAGATGCAGCTTCATCTTTGCCACAGTGAACACATTTTTACCTATTAAGCAGTATTAAAATTTTGTTCTCATTCCTTTTGGGATCTGCATCAGAAATCTGTTTGGTTTGCTTGCCTGGGAAGGCTTTTTGGTTGTTTGCCATCTTAGGGTTGGATTTTCTTGGGGTTTTTCCTGGTGT
This sequence comes from Acanthisitta chloris, assembly GCF_000695815.1. Classification (NCBI taxonomy): domain Eukaryota; kingdom Metazoa; phylum Chordata; class Aves; order Passeriformes; family Acanthisittidae; genus Acanthisitta; species Acanthisitta chloris. Next base: position 16,095 of record NW_008670228.1, on the reverse strand, counting down.
GGGGCTATTTTTTTGTTGCTGGTTTGGTGTTTTTTTGTTGCAGGTTTGGGGCTTTTTTTTGTTGTTGTTGTTGTTGTTTTGGGTTTTTTTTTGTCAAACATTGGATTAAAATCCTACCCATCTCCTTTATCAGAAATCGTCCTCACAATTTCTCTTGCTTTCCTTTATTCATGAGGTTACTTAGGAGTTCATTACAAAACTAATGAGCAAGACATAAGCTGTCTGTCTTTCCCATTCTTGAATCCAGGAACACTAAATATAAGGTGGCAAATATAACAGGCAAAGGGAAAGCACAGCAGTGGAGCTGATATCTTTAACAAATGAAACTTGCCAGGTAGCTCCCTTACATAAAAGAAAGATGAGAAAAATCTCAAAGTATAAACCAGCTTTGTCAAAAAGATGGAGACAACAATGTTCACTTCTCTGTTGGCTGCTGAAAGTGACAGGAAAGCTATTGAGCCATGGACTGAACAGCTGACACTGCTAACATGCTGTTATC
>NW_008670228.1:14755-15082 GCF_000695815.1 Acanthisitta chloris | reverse complement strand
CCTTGTAGCCCCTTCAGATATTGAAAAGTTGCAACCTTCTCTTTTCCAGGATGACCACCCCCAAATTCCACAGCCTGTCTTCACAGGGGAGATGCTCCAGTCTTCTCATCAACTTTGTGGCCTCCTCTGGACTTACTCCAACAGTTCCATGTTCTTATGTTGAGGACACCAGAACTGCACACAGTATTCCAGGTGGGGTCTCACAAGAGCAGAGAAGAGAGGGAGAATAACCTCCTTTGACCTGCTGGTCACACTCCTTTTGATGCAGCCGAGGGTTCAATTGGTTTTCTGGGCTGAGCACACACTGCAGCTCATGGTGAGCTTCTC
>NW_008670228.1:4846-14637 GCF_000695815.1 Acanthisitta chloris | reverse complement strand
TGTAGGACCTTGCACTTCATTTTGTTGAACTCTGTGAAGTTTGCATTGGCCACCTCTCAAGCCTCTCAAGGTCAATGTAATGTACATCACCATCAGAGATGTCTACATGCTGGCGATGGTTCCCACTTGCAGATCATCTTTCAGCTGACAGGTACTGGCCAACTGTGTATGTCACTCCAGCATAGCAGCACTTCAAGGCAATCTGCTGGGTTGTTCATTATTCACATGTAGAAGGAACAAAGTACTGGTGATTGCACCCATTCTTGTTTATCAATTCTTGAGACTGTAATGGCCTGCAAATAGGTACCTTTACATCTGAAACTGCATTTAATAAAAATGGCCCTTCAACTATCCTTTTCTGCTTCATATCAACATCTTCTCCCCTGCAAACACTATCTGTCGCGTAGTTATCAAGCCACTATTAAACTGAAATACAGTTTTACCTGTAAATTTGTAATAGTAGTACATCTTCAGCCCATAAGAGCTGAAGATTAAACTGTGGCCTGATCCAGTTATGTGTCAATAGAATCGACAAGTTCATGGATTACAGCTCCTGTGAGAGCCTGTCGAAGTAGCATGTCTGGCAACTTTAGAGATAAGCCCATTAATGATTAGATGCACACTACATCCAAGTATTTATTCTAATTTTAAATATCTTGCTCAGCAGCTCCAGATGTTACCAGGGATGCCTCGTCCCCAGGAGGAAACCTGCCCTTCCTACATGTTTCCATTTCACCAGTTGCATCCAATAGAAACATCATCAGCTAATAGATGAAATTAAGTCTCTGCATACTGCAGATTTTTGCTGCCCAGATTTGTACCCTGCCTGATAAGAACAACTTACTCATGCACAATTTAAAGAGAAATTGCTGCAAACAGTTCAGGAAGCTGCTCTACAGTGTCACAATGTAGAAGGGTGTTGTGGACTGCAGCAGACAATCCAACTGTATTCATTTGTAGCTGGTAACAGATTAGGAAAAAGACTGCAGGAGGAACATTAGATGCTGAGAGAAAAAACAGAATCATCTTAGTCAGCAATTAGAATTTTAAGTGGATGAAGTGAAAATGTCAGGTATGTATTACATGAAACAGTTCATCCTTTCAAGAATTACACAGTGATTCTACACAGCAGGCCCTTGAGGCTTTGGAAGTGGGTTGAAGTCCTTCTCTGCCAAGTGAAAGTTGAAACTCACACTGAAAGACAAAACATTTATACAAAAAAATCCAAAGCCTACGTCTTTACTTGTTTTATGAAAAGTATGTCCCTGAAACAAATCACCAGATACTTAAAAATTAACCTATGTTATTTTAACATTTAGTATTCCCTTTCATTCATGCAACTATTGGATTTGAGGCTTTCCAGTGATGTCGCATTTGAAGAGGTATATGAAACTTTTACTATATTCAACTCTCAATACCAAGTGCAAAATTTCAAGAATCTTCATATAATAGAAACAAAGTATTTCCCCTCAATTTTATCTCACTAATATCCTACGTGTTGCCTCATCTATTTCACTACAAAGCTCAAAGAACCTAAGATTTACAAGCACTATTGTACTGAGTAAATGCTGACTTCAGAGAAAATGCCACGTTCAGCTGAGCACTTAATTTGTATCCTCAAATTGTATATTTTGGGATTTAACCATGATTAATTTTCAAGGACTTCCATCCTCATTAGCAATTGCTGCAGTGATTAAAGGTTGTTTGGATTTTTTAAACTAAAGTCACTTCAGACATGTAACCAGCTGGCTGTGAGGCTCACTTTGAGAAGGTCAGCAAGCTCCATCTCTGCACTGACCTTTTAGCTGTCTTTCAACTTTGCAGAGCCATACATCACATGAGCCAAGATTTGGTCTATGACACATGGGTGAGACAGAACTGCAGCCAGCAGAGGAACTTGGTCAGCAGCACCAGCTCTACAAGGGCTGAATCTGAATCTCCCCTGTCTCAGTTTATGACTGTGCCCTCTAGACTTCAATTTGTTACTATAAAAAAAGCACAGTATATATGCCTGATTAAATATAATAGTATCTGAGTTTGGGCTACAGACTATGTATGAAGAGCCCTCAGCAGTAACATTGCTGCTAATTGTGTAATTCATCTCAGAGATGATTGCTTCTCTTAGCACATGCCCTTACACTTACTGTCTCCTATTCAGTTTTCATGACCTGCAGCATTTAGAATGGAATAGAATTAAGTTGCTGTTGACTTCTAGGCCCAAAATTGTATTTCTGCCACCAATAAGTAACCCCTACAGCAAGTAACAACCCACAAACAGCAATTACAAAGCAGGCAGTTGTCTAAGATGCTTTGATACCTTGTCAAATAGCTTTAAAATGTAGACATTTTATATATGTTTGGACATACAGTTAAAAATTATTTTCTTTGGTAATACCTGTAAAGTTTCTTTTTTTTTTTTTTTTTTTTAGAGCACCTATCCACATGGTAGCTGGAAGGTCGACTACAAGCTAGAAGCTACCTCTCTTGAAACCTGGAAAATAGAACAGCAATCAGAACTGAGTCATACACTTGTCAAAATGTTCCTTAAAGAGTTCTTAAACGGCAACTACCCACAAGAAGCAAAAATAGAACCCAAATACTAACAACACTGTCCTCTTGCAGAAGTTTGTACAATGCATCCCGTATTAGTTCAGACTATCAAACTGACTACTCGAGGCTGCAGTACACCTGACAAGCAGTAATTAAACACACCTGAATGAGTCCTTACATTCTAAGTTATTTAACACAACACCTGAGTACAGATGTTAGACCTGTGTCTGTACTCACATATACTTAACTAAAACATCCAACAGTGACAAGTCTGAATTGGGTAGCCAAGTAGCCAGGTATATACAACCCAATTCCATTTATTGCTTATAACCTGAGTTGTGGTATCAGTGCCAGATTACACAGAAGCATTTGTTGCTCTCTTATACACGTGGGTTGAGCAAAACAGGTATCGGTACCAGAAACAGGTAAAAGCCCAAGCATTACCATTACTCTGCAACTACAACTTCAAATGTGTGCCAGCATCAGAATGGAACAAAAAAGGATCTTGTTTACATTGAGGTGTCAACAAATTAAGTATAGAAAACCATAAGTATAGGAAACATGTAATTGACAAATAATCTATTCTAGATTTCATTTTTCATACAATACTTTTAGCTTGACCAAGTTTTTTAATTACACTGCAATTGAAATTTGTTTAACTATAACTTATATTTTTTAAAAATTACATTATTGCAACACATTGCATTCTTGTACATTGTTGTAAAATATTAGCTATTTGTACTGCAGAAATTTACATACTTTTTAAACTGATAAACTCATCAACGCAGTTCTGCCACTGAAACTTCCTTGTTTTGTTTTTTAAACAGAGACACTGAATCTGATGACCCTGATTCTGCATACTGGTCACATTCTTACCAGGTTATCCCATTACTACTTACCACAACTCCTCTGCTGTTATTCTCCCACACTATTGCAACTGAATGAGTTTTCACTGATATGTACTGATGACCTTTGCAAATTAGCATCTATTGTCTGTGACCATTCATAACCTTCTCAAATACAAATGATTACAACAAATTAAAAAAAATAAATAATCCCAGTCAGGTAATTCTGAAGGCAAAACAGATTATTACCCAAACACATATTGAGCTAAAACTGTGCGAGTGTGTTAAAATAAGACACAGCTGTCTAAAAACATAACTTAGGCAGCAAATCCAAGCCAATGATTTTTTTAGAAAACAAGTTGCCTGTATAGTAAATCTCTTCAAAATTGTAGCTGCTTCATTTCAAGCAAATCTAGGCCTTATACAATTAAAATAAGCAATTTGCACTGCCTGTTTCAGAGACCAGTGTTTTCTTTAGAAACTGAAGCTCTTAAGTTTCAGATAGTGAAACAGTAAAAATCAAGACAACTACTACTACAGTGCAGTAGTATTTAAAAAACCCAACAAATAAGTGCAACTTTGGTCTGCTGGGGAAAATACTATTTATTATACATTTAAATACAAATTTGAAATGTGTTGTGGACACATCTGCAGGGTTACAGGTAAAAAATAAAAATATACAAAGTTGTGTTCTGCATCTCTTAAGACTGACTCTTCAAAAAAAATTCACAAAATACCGAGAGTTCATCTTTTTAAGAGCAGCAAAGATAATAATGCATACAGTCTTTTGCTTGGCAGATTATCTTTGTTCTCTGCCTGCATAAAGTACCTAGGGCTTGTAAACAGTCTTTCAAAGTGTTAATAGCTTTTAGGAATGTGTAATCACAGTTTATATGGATTCACCTCACAATGAATTACAATGCTACACAGTAGTTTCGTGTTTCCATAACCCAGTTCTAATATTACCAGTACTGTCTGCAGTGAGCAAGGGTCCATCCTGTCCACTGCTTTTAAGTGGTCCATTCTGAATGGCTAAATTTAAGCCATAAGATTTTTGTTGGTTTTCAAGTTCAACCGCTATGGGTTTCCTTAGAATATCTTTTTTGTTGTTGGTAGCTATTGTTTTTTCAGTATTTCTGCTACTTTTTGGAAGTGTACTGCAAGCATCACTGCTATCCTGTTGGGACTGGTTATACTGACGTTCTCTGTACGCCAAATAGGCTCTTCGGCTCCTCGAGTGCCCTTCGCTGTTGCTTTGTCGAGTTTTAGGTAAGCCATTCTGCACACTTCCTTCCACACTTGTGGGAACATCATAGGCATATTCCCTCAGCACTGCAAGCCTGCTAGCACGGTGTCCCTTGCTTCTGTTCTTATGGTGCCGACTCGGGTGTCCGTTCGTCCGGAACTGCACCTCTAAGGGAGCCACGTGCATTTTGATATCGTTATCTACCGAATGTTCAGTCAGACTGTTATCAAGCTGGGGACCTGTGTTCAGTGGCAGGGAAGTAGGGTGGCACTGAGCTGCTGCAGCTTGTAAGTTAGTTAGTTTACAACCTTGAGATGAATTCTTTAGGCTTGAGGCACTTTTGTTGGTGCATGAAGATTCTGCGCTACTGTTGGTGCATTTTGGGGCCTCTCCGTTGGTGCCACTGGAACTGGAGGGTGGCACATTTACTTGCACTGAATATGTGCTCCTTCCTGGGCAGCAAGTTGTTATCCAAGCATGCCTGACATCTTCCCTGTTAATGCAATGATGCACCATAAGAAAGGCACTGAGGCTTAAACAAGTTGCCCCAAAAAAACAGCTGAAGATCAGGTCCATGGGATAATACAGGGAAACTGACAGAGCTCCAAAGATCCACAGAGTGACATACAAAACCAAAGTAAGGCCCACGCCCAGCAACTGTGCTTGAAAACTGTGCTCGTTCTCCAAAGCAGATGTGGACACTAGTGACACAGACAGTGAATCCTGATGAGCCAGCTCCCCGTGTTCGTTGCTGGCCAGACGCTGCTGCTCCTCAACAGGCTCCTTAAGCTCATATTTGCGCTCAGGGTGGCGTTTCAGTTGTATGAATATGCTGAGAAAATACATGCAGTTTATGAAAATTATAAAGCTAGCTGGTCCATAAAATGCTCCTAAGCTAGGTTCCCAAGTCATCCAGCAACTGGAAGAGAAACAAACCAAGGAATTAAAATTAACATCTTCTCACAAGTCACTGATACTTTATCAGTTTATTGAAGTGATTTTGGCTGTACTACATTTTCTGGAAGAATCAGAATTAATTGCAACAAGTATTGCAACAAAATCCTATGAAGAGCTCTAAGTTATATGGTACTTACTAAGGAGCATTAGGTCTGCTGCCATAATTTCGGATGTTTGCTGCAGCCGTTATTCCACAAACTATGATAGGGATCCCTCCACCAATAAGGTAGAACCTAAAAAATAAAGCCAGTATATCAGCAGCTGCTTAATGGCAATGGATTTTATTCAGTCACCATGAAGGAAATGAGAGTTTTCCAGGACTTGGGAAATATGCAAGTTCTTTAAGAAAATTAATAGGATGAATCAGGTTTGGGCTTTGGTAATATCCATGGTTTACCACATCTTCTTTACTATACTTTTTCTCCTCTTATTGTAACCCGTTTCTCTCTCCCTCACAGCTGTTCACACCCACCTCCCACTTGCAGGCACTGAACAGAAGTATACAACATTAGAAAGAAGAAGCAAAAGCTGATGCTCAGAAGTTGTAAACTGCTGGAAGAAAATACAGAAACCTAGAAGGAAAATAGTAAGTGATATGTCTAGTGCTCCAGAGATACTTGCCTAATATTATATACACTCTGTTCAGCCACAAGAGCTCGTTATTTGGAGAGTTTTTTTGGGTGGAGATGGCAGATTGGTTTTTTTTAATAGGCTCTATAATTTTATAGTATATACCTCTTGCTTCTCTGTGGTGGTATTAATGAAAATTTCACAAGGACAAAGGGCATACGTTGTTGGGAGTATCTTCCTTTTCACTCTGATTTCCATTAATAGGAAGTTCCACTTGAATATGAGAAAGAACTTTACTGTGCAGATGAGTGTGCACTGGAACAGACTGCCCAGAGATGTTGTGGATTCTCCTTCTCTGGAAATATTCAAGATCTGCCTGGATGCAAACCTGTACCATGTGCTCTAGGAAGGCGCTGCTTGAGCAGGAAGGCTGGACGAGATGACTCACAGTGGTTCCTGCTGGTCTTTGTGGTATTATGAGTACTAGACTATGGGTAGTTTTGTTTTGAACATATGTTTGAAAGACAACTGGGGAGAAAAAAAAACCTTCTATGGCCCTTCTGTGCAAAAACATCACTTATCTGAGGAAATTCCTGATCTGCAAGAAGTTGGACATTGAGAAAGTATGAAAAATATAAAGCATGTCTGCTCTGTTCTGATACTCATCTCCAGAGTTATTGCCACTGTAACAGCTGAGGTGTTCAGACCTGAAATGGCATGTTCATGTTTGTGTCTATACAGAGCTGAGCCTGAGAGGCTGGTCATTTTACTGCAACATATTCCAAAGCAAGAACTTCACAACAAATATTAAGGGCTGGGGAGGGATATGGGAAAAAAAAAAATCAGAATAGATGTTATAATGACTACTCAATCCCCTGCTGGAAGGCACACAGTTGGTGATGGGTACGATATCCTACAGTAAATACAGACTTACTTCTTAAAAGAAAAATAATAAAACTAAAGGAAAACAAGTACAGAAATTAAGTGATATAAATAGTAATCTTCTATCTTCTAACTTAGCAATTAAATATTTTTATATGCTTGTATATAACACTGAAAATTTTACTTGAAGATAATCGGCAAAGCATTTCTGTTTTCCTGCAGTCTCTGTACTTTAAAATCAATGCTTTTAGGTATTTGCCTAGAACTAATCAAAGTTAATCAACTTCTGCCACCTTGTGGGGAATTTCAGCGTAGCAGTTTTTAATTAATATTCAGGGGCTCAGGAAGCGACATGAACAAAGTATGTTAGTGTCTTCTTTTAAGAATATTTCACGCAGGGTGAATTTCACAGATAATTAGTTTGTGCCATTTCAGCGATTTCAGAAATAAAAGTTCTAAGAGGAACAATTCACAGAGAACACTAACTTCATTTGATAATGAGTGACACCCCTATTTTCCAAATTATTTGTAAACAATCTTTGGAAAAATGTATTAAACTTTATTTACTTAAATTGCAGTGTTGGTAAATTGTGTGATAACAGTTCTCCACATTCTCTCTTCTATGATCATTTAATGGGTTGTGTTGCTATCTAAAGTCCTAATCAAACCCTCAGTTTGTATGCTGAACCACTACCAATTTCTAAACTTAAAATCAGCAACACAACACTGCATCAGTAATACGCTAAGAACAAACATCCTTCACCTCATCCTCCTGCTGAGGAACAGAAAAACTGGAAGGAACTTTATGGACCTGGAAAGAACAAAACAGTAGTGACCTGTTACATTATTTGGTCAGCATATAAACAAAGCAACCTGGGAAATAATGACTCTCAGAAAATCAGGCTCACCTCAGCATTGGCCTGGGTGGAGGAGGTGGCTCATCAGGATCTTGACACCTTTTTGCTTTTTTGGTTACCTGCTTGTAAATATTTCGAGATGTCACACCCAGCCACAGTACTGTTGCAAGAGTGGAATAATGGAGAATTATCCCAACCTTAAAACGAAACCAAACAACAACAATTAACCCCCAAGCTTTTTTTCTACTAATTTCATAAATTAATTATTAAACATGCAACTTGCCATAAAGCCAAAATTTTCCTAAGCTCAAGAGCAAAAAACACCCAACCAACTCTCTTATTTTATATGACTCTAAGTGTTAAGTCATTTTGGTTTTCACAATAGTAAAGTATGTTATGCAAACCCATTTTCTTATGAGCTGAATCTGGAATGGCTGCAAGTTGCAGTTGCCTCCAGTGGAAGGAAAACTAAGTAACATGGGAAGAACTTTTCTGGTCAATATATTTAAGATTACATATCAATCATACACTTTAGCAAACTTTCTATTTTACAAAAGGCAACTCTAAAACATCTTTTGTTACAGGTATTATTCAATTTGAAACAAGTAAGGGAACAGCCACTAATGACAGTGTGATAAGCATGGAGCAGGCAGCAAAATCCAGACAGCTAACACTCAGCAGTGATTTTACTATAATGCAAATAAAGTGTATGAGATATTTAACCAGCCCAAACATCAATGCAAAGTCTACTTCACAGACTGACTGGGCACCCTTGTTAAGAAAATGGTTGTCTGTCAGATCCTTCTGCATTATTTTATATTATAACAGTTCAAACAAAAAGCATTACGGAGTATTATGGTGAGGGATTAGAAACTGGTTTGAATAACTCAAAAAAGACATAAAAAAAAAATCTCACTGATGATTCCAAAGTATCAACTGTTACTATACTGAAAGGCTGCAGTTGGTTTGGAGATAGACAAATCTTAGAAGAGCGAATAATTAAAAAAGTGGAGTCTCAATAAAGCTAGTGATATTTGTTTAGAGAAAGTATCAGGACTTCTCTCTCCCTCCCTTTAGGTTGTAGTGAGCAAATGGAAATAACTATTGTAATACCTGTGAAAATCAGATTTCACATGGTCTGTAAAGGCCACGTGCAGGCTATAAAACCTCTCATAATAACCAAGTCTCAAAACCAGAAATAACAAAATTATTTTTTATCACATTTTGGGAAAAAAATCCTGTTGCACTTGTAAAATATTTGTCCAGTTTTCAAGCAATGAACTAGTTTTATCTTCACAGCTGGATGAAAATACAAGAGAATCTTTAATTCTATGATGACAGAGTTGGGGTTGTTCAGCCTGAAAAAGAGAAGGTTCTGGGGAAACCTTATAGCAGCCTTCCAGTGCCTAAAGGGGGCTACAAGGAAAGTGGAGGAAGACTTTTTACAAGGGCATGTATTGATAGGACAAGGGGTAATGGCTATAAACTGAGTGAGGGTTGATTTAGATATAAGTAGTAAGTTTTTTAACAACAAGGGTGGCAAAACACAGGCACAGGTTGCCCACCAAAGTGGTTGGTGCCTCATCCCTAAAAACACTGAGGGTCAGGTTGGACAGGGCTCTGAGCAACCTGATCTAGTTGAAGCTGATCCTGATCATTGCAGGGGCATTGCACTAGATGACCTTTAAGGTCCCTTCCAACCCAAACCATTCTCTGATTCTTAAAAAAACCCCAAACCCAAAATATTAATTTTGCGTCTAAATTTTACATTCTGATGAATGTCTGTACAACACTACAGTTCTGTAGGAGGCAAGAGGGGCATGTACAACATATGTAGCAGTATGAAACCCATAACTACTTTTTTCAACAGTTTTCATGTTTACT
>NW_008670228.1:0-4821 GCF_000695815.1 Acanthisitta chloris | reverse complement strand
TCCTGGTCTGAGTTATGCCTCCGATGAACATCACACACGTCAGGAAAATATGGAAGCTCAGGTTAACTAGCATATGCCAGCTTTTCACACTGATCCTGATCACACTGTTAACAGAAACAAAATAGACAACATAAACCACAGCTTTTACTAGTTTTCAGAAACTAGCAAGATACACTTGTGATAAATGACATATAATTACTATTAATGATTGGCTGACTACCACATGCTTTGTAATCAAATATAATCTCCAGTTGCTGTCACAAGAAATTAAAGCACCTTCCTAGTAACAAGCTTTACACATCTATTTGGGACCTGATTAAAAAATGTTAGGCTTCAAGCTTTCACGCTGTGAAAAACAGAAACGTACATTACGGTGGAAATGTAAAAGGCTGAGCAGTCTGTTAAATTCTACCATCATTCCTGAACAGTCTCTTCTTTCATCACGAAGCAAAAGTGAAGAATGAAAGGAGAGACATGGTTATGAGAGCTAAATTATTATAAGAGAGATGAAATAGCTATTTGCTCAGCTGTTAGTTTACAGCAACAAATTTTATAGGGAGAAAACACCAAATGCATATTACTATATCATGCTCCAAATCAAAAGAAAAATTAGCCCTAAGCACAACAAAATTAATTTTCTCAGTCTAGTAATTTTGATTCATACCTGTGATGGTATATGTAACTGACCATGATCATCAACAGGCACATTAGCAACACCATGGCAGTGGCATAAATTACTGGATGCAAAAGATCAGCTGGCTGAGTATATAATTCAGCTCCTGTCAAGTCCTGACAACAAAACCAAAAATAACATTAGTCCAATGTATCTGATTTTTGAGGGCAGAAGAATGGCAAAGGAAACACAAACTAAGAAGTAACAGGAACCTTCTGAAATGTCTTCCTTTCCTCCACCCCCATAAACTGACTCTCCAGTTATCTACTTGATGACCCTGGGTTTATCTGGCAATTACCTGCTACTCTGGCTAACCTTCATAAAGCACTCACCAGTCCTAGAGAACAGTTAAACTTCATATATGCTTAAAGATGCAGAGAAGTCAGCAACTTACAGACACACATTTTCTTGGTCTTAAAATATTTGTATGTACAGCATACAGAACAACTGTGTGTTTCACTTATCATTATCTTATTCAACAACCCAAAGAACATTACAGAAAGTGCCCTCAGCAAGTCTGCAGATGATGATATAGACTGGGGGAATGATCAATAGATTGGAGGATAATCAGAGAGATGCTGGTGAGCCAGAGAAATGGGTTGATAAAACACCATGAATTTAGCAAAGGAAAGCTTTAAAAGATCTGCATCTGGGATGGAGTAACACTATGCACACAAAAACACAAGCTAGGCACTGGACTGATGAGAAAACAACCAAAGAACCATTTGAGGTACTGGTAGACAAAAGCTGACCACAGGTAGGCAGGTCATCTGCAGCCCAAGGACAAACTTTGCTGTTCAAGCACAAACACAGCCAGTGTTCAGCACTGTGAGACCACCCTGCAGAACTCTTCAATTTGAGGCTCCCCAGCACAAGACAGGCACTGATGGAGCAAGTCTACCAGATCACCAGAATGATTAGCAGGCTGAAGCTCAGTGTCTGAGGCTGAAGATGTCTTTTGTCCTTCAGAAGAAAAGGAAGAGGGGAGAAATCTCATTATTATATTAAGTTAACCTACTGGAATGGTATAAAGAACACTGAATCAAACTCTTCTTAGAGCTGAACTATGAAATTATGAAAGGCAATGGACATGACCAGCAACATGGAAAATTCTGATTAGAGGCAGGAAAAAAAATACTGAAGTGGCCATATACTGCCCAGAGAGACTGTGCCCTTGGAGATACTCAGAGCTTGACTGACTATGACCTGGAGCAATAAGATCTGGCTTTGAAGGCAATCCAACTTTGAGCAGGTAACTGGACCAAATGGCACCAGACATTCCTACCAAACTGTTATGCTATGAGTACTGCTTGATCCGAAGAGATAGCTGATAACTTGAAGAGAATTCAACAGCTCTGTAGCATCAATAAAGTTTTCTGAATCCACCCAGGAGTGACATTTTCATTTACTAACTAGAATAATTCTGTTTGGAAGCAGTTAGAGTTTACTGGAGTCCTGGGGTGGGGGACAAACCACACACACCACAATCATGACATGATGGCACAAAGAACTTCAGTCCCTTCCAGCACAAAATAAAGTAAATTTGCTTAACCTCGTGGAAAATCTATTAAAAACAATTCTGCAGAACAGACAGGATACAGAAACTTCTCTCACCAATAATTCTGAGTGAGTCACTCTTAAATCTCTAGAGTTGGCAAAGTTCAAAAGTGTGCTGGGGGAAAGGAGAACAAAGCTGGCATTCAGGAAGAACAGTAAAAGACTAGGAGGATGTTTCAGTTTGTTGAGAAAAATCAGTGATATACAATCTGGTTTTAAGCTTAAAATGGGTAATAGGATTTCATGGACAGGAAAAGTTTTTGAATTGAGGCTTATAATTAAATTAGAGTCAGCAGTCTCTTCACCACTCCTTCAATTGTTCTTTCATCAGAATATAAATTCGTTATTCCTAACTAACTCAACAACCTCATTTCAAACTAATTTAATCAGATCTTCAGTTTGATTCTTATGTATTTGGTTTTCTTTGGCACCTAGGAAAAGATCCTAAGATATTATGCCTCAGGCAGCCAGTGTCATCTGATTTCAACATTACCCATGGTCTGGTTGATATCCAGCTGGAGATCCCTGGGAACTGACTGCTGTTAACGAGAATGAGCAAATGTTTTGTCAGACTTAGCCTGTGAGTATCAGGGAACAGGAACTGTAGGACAATTGTGGTTGCTGCCTCCAGACTGGTGTCAGGTAACAAGGTGTCATGCAATTATTGGTGCGAATTTCAAGAACAAGAGACATAAAATTGCAAGACTTACAATATCTTCTAAAATATGACAGAAAACTCAATATACCTTGCCGAGCTAGCAAAGGCCTTGACCCAAATATCCACTAAGTCCATGGAATTCATATCTGTTGCACTGACATTTTTCATTACACCTACTATAATGAGTATGGGGAGCTAATAATGTTATTTTTAAGCTAAACTGATCATAAATAGTAATTTAGTAAAGAAGAATGACAGTAAAATAACAGCAGATGACATTAAGAGCACTGGGGGATTTACAGTCAACTAGCAGAACTCTTGTTTCTTCTCAGCCACCATTGATGTGTTTTCCTCTCTGCTGCAGCCTATAAAAATGAGTCTTCAGCTGAGCCTCCTGCTTATCTCTTCTATTATTAAGCAGTGGTAAGGATAATTCCAAAATAAATACAAAATTTTACAACTGTATCTGCTTAAATCACTAGATCAGAAAACTAGGCACTCAGTGATGAGTTTTCTTATCAGAGGACTTAGGCTCTGAAATGCATGAAGATGGGTCAGTACATTACAACCTGCTTTCTTCTACACACATACATACTGAAGTAGACTAAAATAGAGCGAAATAACTCTGGCTGAGTCATTTACCATCCAGCCAGGATGATGGACTACTGTGTCCAGGTGCCTCTTGTCACTGCTGTTCATTATGCGATGTTAATGACAACTGCTGAATTAAAAGCCAAACTTGTAAAACTGAATCCAAAAGAACTTCCTGTGAGCCTGGGACCAGAACCCAGACTTCGACAACATGATGAGGGTTTACAAATGAAACAGACTACTATGGATTTTCTGGTTAATATATGGATGGGAATTATGAAAATCTTTCCCATCAGCCACTTAAACATCCAGAGCTTCTGCAGTGTATTAACTGTGTGCAAGGAACATCTATTGGATTAACATTACCCTGTGCTTCTCCTCTCCCATCTCCACGGCCTAACGTTCTAGGAAACAGCTAAATATTTAAGGACTACTTGTTTTGATGAAGTATCCAATGAGAGCCACGGGCAGAAAACGAAGAAAGCTTCCCCTAACTATTCTGATTTCTGATTGTCAACAGTTCTCTACATGAATATCTTCTTGTGAATGATATACTCTTACCATGTATTAATTTCTAAAGACTGAATATGCTCTTCATTTTTCTTCCTCCAGGTGACAGAAATGTGACCAATTTAAAGCATCATCTCTCTTTACATGCATACTACACATACAAATGAAGTTTAACTCCATTTTAAAGAACGATGTTACATTTCAGGAAAGGATCATATATTTTAAGAATATCAAAGAAGGGAACTACAGGATTGTAACAGTTTAAAGTAATTTAAAATAGTACCCTCAGAGGTAAAGTGAAAAGTTGCTCTCTTTAAAAGCTTGGCATGTAAATCGATTTTGGCTCTCTTTAAAAGCTTGGCATGTAAATCAATTTTATTTATGTTTAGCTTTTTGGTATTCTACCATTTAATTCTCTTAAGAGGAAGATATTTAAAATTTGAGTTGCTAAAGGAAAATATCAACTTCTCATCCACTGATCACCATAAAAGAATCCTCTTTTCTCCATATATGATTACAAAAAAATGTATTTAATTCCACGCAGAGCACATTAACTACAACAAAACCCACACCAAATTTACACTTGACAGTATTTCCTAAACCTCTTAACATTTCCCTCACCTTCCTACACTGTATTGCATTTTGTCATTTAGCATCTGTGGTGATTACTGCTGACCAGGGTAAGTCATGATCTATCACTATATTTTAGAAGTGTTTAACCATTTTATTTATATCAATATGCTTAGACTAGTGTTTAGACACTATTTTTAAGCAATGTTCAAAAAGTATTTTTAGTAGTTACTAAGTGTTTGGATTCTTCTGATGTGTTCTG
>NW_008670227.1:15404-24171 GCF_000695815.1 Acanthisitta chloris | reverse complement strand
ATAAACAACCCCGGTGAAACTTTCAACTTCATATTGTAAATACTTCTTGAAAGTCTTAGAGAACTTTATCCTGTCAAGAGTACCTGACTTACACATGAAAGGGAACACCATTTTGAATGGTGCTATCCCTTTAAGTTTCAAGACTCTAGTAATCCCATCACTGCATTCTGCTTGTTTACTTCATTGTCACCTTCACATCCCAGAGTAAATGGCCATGCATTGAGCTAACATTATAAACATAATGACTGCAGTTAACAGCTTTCCTTCAGCATATCTGTAAAGATAAATTATGCTTTTCTGCAAATACTACAGTAGTAAAACACACCAACAGAGAACAGAAACAGGAAACACAAATAGCAACTCAATTGAACTGAGCACAAACTCAAAATTCCCTCAAGAACACAACACCAAAAATAACAAACTATACAAGCAAATTTGAGAACTTAGATCTGGCTGGGATGGGGCTCACTGCAGTAAATAAGGTGTTGTCTCCTGTCACATTCAGGAAACACTCTGCGTGTAAAAACATTTGAATTGATCATCCAGTTTTCCATGTAGCTTAAAGGACTACAGGGACAGCATGCAGAAAACAAAGCAGAAAATTAAAATTCCTTCACAGAAAATGGGCTGAGAGGGAGGAGAGTGTGCCCATGGATTTATTGTCAACTGCAATGTCAACTGAAATGCAGAGCAGGCACTTTGTCACTAGTGGTTTTACCTGAACAGGAGCTCTTCCACAAAAGCCTCGTAGCTGCTAAGCATGGTGTCACACAGACTTGCCCACAGAGCCTAGACTAGGTAAATAGTAAAGGACTCATTTAAAGATTAGTTGTTCCTCTAGAAAAGTCACAGCAAAATGGGAATAAGTGCACTTAGATACCCTATGAGCTGCCTTTTCCAAAACCAGTTTGCACAGTGCAGCTAACTTCAGCAGAATTCTCGGTGTTTTAATGTACATTCAGCACATTAAATACAATTACATATACTTGTATTAGTTCTTATAAATAGCATAGGCTTTGATAATTCTATCAAAATGATATTATGTATCAAAAATCATATTCTTTTAGGGCACACTCAAGAGACATGGAGTCCAGAAAGAAAATGCAAATTCACAGCAAATTTATAAAGACCTAATTCAACTTTAATTTTTCACTCTGCTAAATCTGAAGTCTAAATCACAAGTCTAATATGTCACAGGTCAGAATCAGTTTTACATTTGGAATTCCAGTGTTTTGGGTTTTTTTTAATGGAAAAATATTTATCACACAGAATTAAATATTACAAGGTCTTAAATGTATAAACATTAATTCAGGTTTTTGGTAAGAGATTAAGTTACTGAACAATTTCTGATTTCTTGGTAACATATGGCTCATGATTACTTATTTATTTCTGCCAGGTAGAAATGAAGGGAAGGAAGAAAATAAAAATTTGGCTCTTTTTTTCTTTTATGCTGGAGTAACCAGCTACGTTTTCTATTTCTTGTGCATTTTTCAGAAAGGAAGATTGCAAAATCATGGGATGAATGTCACTGACTTCAGCAAACTTAATCCTGCATATACCATGGTAAGACTGATCCTATAAATGACATATTGACTAAAGAAAGATAATGTATTTACAAAAACAGTGGTTTCTGGCCCTTTTAAGTCACTCAGACAGAGTCTGAATGACAGTAACATTACAATGACAAGAGACTAGACCTACTGAATGAGAACAGATCCATGCATACCATGTGTATGCTACAGAGTGCATGCACACAGATAAATGTCCTGAGTGGGCTGCAAGAAATAAAGCTATTACTTATGGAGAATGGGGTGTAGGCCAGAAGATTTGTTCTAATGGGCTAAATTCAGTATACAGGGTATTGTCTCAGCAACCATTCATAGATTATGGATTGCATTGTGGAATAATTAC
Organism: Acanthisitta chloris; assembly: GCF_000695815.1. NCBI lineage: Eukaryota > Metazoa > Chordata > Aves > Passeriformes > Acanthisittidae > Acanthisitta > Acanthisitta chloris. The sequence goes on along the minus strand of NW_008670227.1, from coordinate 22,260 downwards.
TTTTGGAATGGGACAATTTATGAAGTTCCTGAAATTAGAAAATCTGGTGTAATTGTAAATGTTCTCCTTGCTTCCATAGTTCTCCAAGAATTTACTTATGATGTCAGGTAGCTTGCGTAGATCTTGGACTGTTGTGTGCTTTTGGACACCTGATAATGTAAGAACACTGTGAGTTAAGTTCCAGCTCTAACAAAACATTAACCTGTATGAATATCTTTGAACACAATTTCAATTTCCCAGCGTTATATCATTAGGGTTATTCTGTAAACTTATGTAAAGTTTCACAGTGTGCTAAAAATAAACTTCAGTTTGGATATATGTGAAGTCCTGATCTCAACCAATTACTGCTGAGGCAAAACTATCATCTTACAAGAAAAAGCTCTAGCAACTTTTCTGTGAGCTCTTCCTTGACAAAGACTGGACTGGAAACTCAGTTCCATTGAAATAACTAGGGCTTTTGCCACTAATATAATGGATCTGATTTATACGCTGGTTCTTTATTTGTAATCCTTAACAGTTGGTCTTATAACAAAGCTCACAATGAAGTGGGAAATGTAGCCAAAAAGATTTGTTTAAATAGAGAATGTGTGCTAAGTGATCATAATTTTTACAATATACCTTCATTCTTGAGTAGGTGCCATGAGGAAACATGGACAACACCTACACTTTTCTAAATATGCTAATAATAGTGCTTAGATAACCAGCCTGAGCTTAAGCTTGGGAAGCATTCACTCACAAATACAACACCAACTGGCTGACCTTCATGGCATTTATGCATCATATAGCAATATTTTCAGAAGGAATATGGTCTCCACTTTTGAAAGAGGTTAGATTTCCCATTTAGATATTTAAATTAACAAGTTATTCAATATGATGTGCAGCCACAGAAAAAAAAAAAGTACTCATAGCTGTTCTAGTAACAGCCTAAAATGCCTAGGTAGTGAATGCAAAGTTCTTTTGCAGATGAAGCCCTAAAATCCAGTTTAGCTCTTTGTAAAGGATTAGCTCTATTTGGTATGTCTGAAACTCTATGCATGCTACACAGAAAGCTTAACTGAAATACAGGTAAAAGATATAAACTCCTGAAACAATTAGTAGTTGTTTATGTCCTGCTGTGGGCAGAATGGCAGAGCCATCACTCAGGTTTCCCAAGCCAACTGATAACACAACCTTCCCATGACAGTTCTGAGGCTGAAGATACGTCAGCGTGGAATTGCTGAGGTCACTTCTCTCCTTTGTTATTCTCCTTTTTGGCTCTCTCCTAAATTCAAAATTCTTTTAAAGCTAACAGGATTTACAATCATGTAAATAAAGGACATTATATTAGCTTGCATATCAGATACGCTTGTTTATTCTGTCCGAGGAAGAGCTAGTAATAGCATTTTCATGACATCAGAGGCTAAGCAAAGGAAGCCATTCCAACTAATTAATCTCAACATTGTTTATAAAGAAATATAGGCAACTGATCTGTGTAATTGTTCTAAGGAGTCACAGTTTGCACAGTATGTTTAAACAACTTGTGACTATTAAGGGCAACTTTCAGGACAGATTTTTAATTCATCAGTGCAAGTTACTTTTCAGAGTTTATCAGAAGTATGAGATCCACAGTGGTGAAGGTACAGAAAGTTTTCAAACTTGTTTGCACTTAAAGCCAAGGTGAGTTTGTGAAAGCAATGACAAATCTTGTCTAACACCCAGAAATTTATGAACTGCATAGGAAGGAGTTAATGGCAGGCATTAAGATTAAAATTATTAAGACACAAGATTTCCATGAAGATTCCAAAATTTTGTGCAAGAGACAGTAGAACTTACATAATAATTCTGAAATATGGTTTTGATTTTCTTCTACCTGATTTGTACCTGAGTATCTGCAACTTTTAATAAGAAATTTGTTGAAACTGCAATACATCATACGTATACAAACACTGGAAGTGTAACTATGGCTCAAAGGTGAGTTAAATGTGGGAATTAAATAAAGCAGCATTGCTTCATGTGAAGAACACTATGTGTCCGTTCAAAATTCACCTTTATTTGCATGAGATTGAATTTTATGGTAATTTGGGATCAGATTATTTAAATTGAAATCAATTTAATTGGCCTTCTAAGAAGTAGCATTTCTAAGCTCCATTTTGTTTATTTAACAAATATTTTTAGTAATGCTTCATAATTTACATTAAACCTCACTGAGAAGTTTAGGGGAAACTGAGGTATAAACAAAGAAAATACCATTACCACTGCAGCTTTTTTTACCGCCTGGATTTCATCAAGTAATCACTGCATCTTTTCTCTAGTTTTCTTTCTGTCAATACATATGAATCAGTGATTTCTACATGTGCACTGCGTAGTTAGTAGATAGGTCAATTCATGTTTAACTGTAGTGTTCATGATGCTACTAAACATAGGATTTAAGTCTACATACACAGCGGAAACTTCAGAGCTATGGTGTGGGAAGGACATATGTTTGCTCTCTACTGCCTTGCATGCTGTTTTTGCAGGCACAGTTCTATTATTCTGCAATGTGTGACCCCACCTGGAATACTGCATGCAGTTCTGGTGTCCTCAACATAAGGAGGACATGAAACTCTTGGAGCAAGTCCAGAGGAGGCTGCAAAGTAGGTAAGAGGACTGGAGCATCTCCCCTATGAAGACAGGCTGAGGAAGTTGGGGCTGTTCAGCCTGGAGAAGAGAGGGCTGCATGGAGACGTCATAGCAACATACATAATTTTCAGCATGTGAAGAGGCTACAAGAGAGCCTGAGAGGGGCACTTTATTAGTAACTGCAATGATAGGACAAGGGGTAATGGGTTCAAACTGAAGGAGGGGAAGTTTAGGTTAGATATCAGAAAAAAGCTTATTCCTGCGAGGGTGGTGAGACACTGGCACAGGTTTCCCAGGGAGTGGTGGCTACTCCAACCCTGGTGGTGTTCAAGGCCAGGCTGGATGAAGCCTTGAACAACCTGGACTAGTGGGGAGGTGTCCCTGCCCATGGCAGGGGGGGTTGGGACTAGATGATCTGTAAGGTCCATTCCAACCCATAAAATGTTGTGATCTATGATCAGGACCTGAGCTCAACTCTCCATAGGATCTCCAACAATGCCCTTCAGTTTCAGTGGGAACACTGCTACCATTTGCAACTTTCCCTGGCTCCATTCAGTGGTCTTTGAATCACTTTCCACCTCCCTTTACCTGACTTCCCTGCAGCTGCTCACTTGGTGCCCTCAACCTTCCAAATTCCTTCACCAAAATAGTTGTCACTGCCCTATAAGAAGAAATGCTATATATTTGAGATAGGTGATGTCTTGAAAAGAACATACTTATTTTTAATTGCAAAGACATCTTATTGAATTGTTTTCATAATGTTTGAAATACATCAAAAGTCATTCAGAAAAATCATACTCTGCTAGTCAGCAGCTGCCAGCATTCAAAATGGCACTGCTCATGACTACTAACCTCTGCCAAGCCTCCAACACAAGCACACATCAAAAATCACTGCTGATTCACTAAATAAATCTATTTTTAGGGCTTTGTATTTTTCTGATGGTAGCTCAGCTTATGATGGAAGGTACCTCTAAAGTGTCCACCAACTTCTAAGATTGAAATCTATCCTTGAACACTCACTCACACAGCCAGAAGGGGTGACCTTCCTCCATGCTGTACACAGATAGAATTACTGACAGCCCAGCCCAGGTGTACCACTCTCATCCATAATCACTTCCAGTACTCACCCTTTGACTGCCCCCTCCCCATTTTCCTGTACTTCACATCTGCTTATTCTCACATACCGTGAGGGCACAGGAGGACCACCTTGTTGGCTTCTAAACCACTGGCAGTAAGGGGAGGTGGCCCCCATTTTGTGTTTAAGATGATTCATACGTTGGAAGCTTTCCCTTAGGTCTCCTTGAAAATTAAAAAACCCAAAACACTAGATCCACAGAGAAATAGTAAATTCTGCTCACACTGGCTGTAACATGACTTTTCTAAAGATTTTTTTTCAGCTGTCAGCTGACCTAGGTAAGAAACCTGCTCGCAGTGACTTGTGGCCAGCACAGAGCCACCAGACCTGTCACCCAGCCAGTCTGTCCTTGCTAAACCTGCTGAGGATAAGGAGCGGGGATGACAGTGGAATTCCTGTGTTTATATAGCAGTTATTTGATTGAAATAAAGTTTTGCTGTCATACCTTCCTGTTTTCAGAAGTTATCCAGCCACGAGCTTCCTAATCAAAAGAGATGTGGCAGCATGCCACAGAACAGCCTCCGTTCCAGCATGTAGCTCAAAGTATTTCCAAACCTCAGACTGGGCCTAGAAACACATGCCTCAAAAATTTGACTTTTATACTATATGCATTAGAACATACATTTATTTAAAAGATCTATATCCAGAAATAACAGGCACCAAGACTCACAGACCACTTTGGAGAAAACCCCAACATGGAGTGAAGCCAACCAAAAAATCCCCATGCATCCAAGGTTTCACTTGTTTATCAACAGATAGATACCTGTCCATGAGGGAAATCTCACAAAGTTGCATGATAGAATCTTCACATATTTAAATTAGTGTCTGGAATTCCTTTACAGCACACTTTACTGCCTCATGAACATGGCATTATAAATTTCTCGTACTATATGCAGTAAAAATGAGGTAATAAGTCCTCCGGGACCTTTGTTTGGTGGCATGAGTGATCCCAGTCCTTTCATGCTTCACCTAAGGGCAACAGGAAGCAAAACTCCAAGAGTACTGGAAATCTGGCTGCCTGGTATTATTCCAAAAGGAATTTTTGTTCCTATAGGTTTTAGTTTGGAATTATTAATAAATAATGATCGATACAAAGCCCAGAGGCTCCTGGCAGGAATCTAAAGACACATGAATTTCAAGGATCCAGGTATAGTATTCCTCAGAGCTGACTGAAGGCTTCTTAGGAGCAGGGACTATATCGCTTTTTTCTGCTGTGTATATTCCTGACTTGGATGGAGCTGCTCACATTGCAGAAGAGGCATGGTGAAAGGGAAGAGGGCAGCAGCTCCTGCCATGAAGTGGAGAGGGTACAGAGTATCTGTCATTGCTTAGAGGTCCAGTGGTTCACCCAGCCACAGCTGCTGTCTATTTCTACTGAGCTCTGGCACACACCTCTGGCAGCAGGGATAATGAACAGCTCCTACTGCAGGAAAGGTAAACTGTGAGGCAGTGTCCAGGGCACTGATTAACTCCCAACAGTGCCAGGGCTGTCACTCGCCAAAATTCATCAAACAATCCTTGAAAATCAAGGACTTGTCATCACTGAGAGTTTTGTCTATGGAAATTTTACAACAGAATTTAATAAACTATATTTGCTAAAAATATATCAGCTCACTGAACTCAGCGGTCCTTTTGTTTTAATGCCCATAAGAGTTAGATGATCACAATCTGACTATCCTGTGTTAGCCAGCTGTCAGTGTTGTAGCAACCCTGTCTGACTTGAACATCTATGAACCTACAGTTCAACTCAGTATTTGTTATAATTAAATGCCATGCAGGTGTGGATTTGACTTAATCTCAGGTAACATTTCTACATACTATAGAGGTTTGATGTGTATGTGAGCTTCATCACAAACATATGAAACTGCAGTTCAGCTGAAGCCATAGGTACAATGCTGGGATTGGCAAGCACTTAATACCTTCTGCCTTGCACTCGGCATGAGCCTTGGATTCCCCTGGTGCATATCCCAAAGGTCAGCTCAACATGATTTCTGTTAAGCAAATTTCAGGCATCAAATTTCCACCCAAGTCAACTACCTACAAGTCTCAATTCAAAACTCTGTTGTGAAATCCTTTATTTCCCATAGATGCAAACTGAAAATGAAAGAAATGTTCATATGAAAATTTTTATCAAACCACCAAGATTTACTTAATCTAAAGCCAAGCATGATCCTTTTCTCAAAAGCCAGCATATTGACCTTGATATCAAGATCATATCGGAGAACTGTTGTCACCTTATGCATAAAAATATTTTCCTGATAGCTAAAGATGAACAGTGTGTGCTTTTCCACTTCCTTCCTGGTGCACTTCTGGACATTTACATTTGCCAGCCTAGGCAGTGTCATTGTAATCAAAGGATAAGAGGGGGATTTGGGGCCTTGACACTCTTTAACTGTGTTTTAACATATCTCCATGATAGAAGTTGTGGGTTGTTACTACAAGAAACACCAGTGGAATCTGCGTATGTGTTGGTGTAACTCATTTTATCCCTGTAGCTGGTTTTGCCCTTGAACACAGTACCATGCACCTATTAATCTAAACGTTAATGAACAGTTTCTAAAAAAGTTTTGATTGCGAAACAATGGACCTAGTCTGGACATACTGAAGCCAAGACGACTTGCAGTTGCTGTTTGTCTCATCTCTCCACAGCTAATTTACATCAAACATCAATAACATAACAGTTTTTCAAAACCAAAAGCATATGTGTAAATTTAAAAGAGAGAGAAGCAGAAGCTTAAATGACTAACTAAACCTTGCCTCCTACCCTAACTGTATTGAGGTGTAGTCTACTCTGTGTTTTCCATAGGAGTCTTTGAGCTACAAACACTAAGAAATGTTTGTTCTTTCCATGTTAATGAGGAGTCTGTATGCCTTCTTCCCTCTCAAGTGAAATAAAAAAGAAATGCTGGCCTAGACAACGAGAAAATCAGTTATTTACACAGGGCTATATACAAATACCTAGAATTTAGGGTTTTTACACCTGATTAGTGGGCTTAATTGCATTCATTTTCAAAAGCCTGTGAACCTGAGTGCCAGTTTGTGCAGTGTTTATATACAGAAATTAGACAAATACCTTCATACTTTATGCTAAGAGAAATTTTTGCATAGATCTTTGTTGGTGGG
>NW_008670227.1:1326-15363 GCF_000695815.1 Acanthisitta chloris | reverse complement strand
CATCAGACTGTTTGACGCATTTACTCCTTCTTCAGTCTTTCTCTGTGAGTTTACTTGTCAGCTGGTGTGATTTTTCTGACTACAATGAAAAAGGCTTCATTTTCTTGTGTTTTGCTGACTAATTTCTGTTGACTAATCTTTGCATATATGTATCTGTACTTCATAGCAGTCTTCCAGTGCTTTCCCATTCTCCGCTGCCTTCCCATACATCCCGATGATTCTTCTACTTTTCAATGCCTGGGTGGCTGTTTCAGCATCCAGGTTGTAGAGGATAACAACAAAGAGACTACTGAGGTATGACCTAGTTGTTACTGAAGAGGGGCTCCTCCTTGAAAGCCAGGATTTCTTGTTGGCATAGCGATTCCCCCAGATGCTAGAAGCTTCCCCATGTCCGGCAGAGTCAATGCCAATGGCTCCAGGATGGACCCACCACTGTGCCAAGGCTGAGCCACTCAGAGATGGCAGTAGCATTTAAGAAGAAAAAAAAGTTATTGTGCAGAAGTAATTGTCGCCAGAGAAGAGAGGACTGAGAATATGTGACAGGAAAAACTAAGCAGACACGAGGGTCAGCGGAGAAGGACGGGGAGGCGGTGGTTCAGGCGCCCTATGGCTTGTGGTGAAGAGCATGGCAAAGTAGCTGTCCCCCTGCAGCCCATGGAGGCTAACAGGGTGCAGAGATCCACCTGCAGTCCATGGAGGAGACCCAGCCAGAGCAGGTGGATTCCTGAAGGAGGCTGTCAACCCACAGGAAACCTGTGCTGGAGCATGCTCCTGCAAGGGACCTGTGGACCCATGGAGAGAGGAGACCCACACCGGAGCAGAGTTTCTGGTAGGACTTGTGATCCTCTGGGAGACCCATGCTGGAGAAGGCTGGCCCTGAGGGACTGGACTGCACCCTGTAGAGAGTGACCCACACTGTAGCAGTTCATGGAGAACTGCTGTTTGTGGGAGGACTCATGTTGGAGAATTTGTAGAGACCTGTCTCCCATGGGAGGGACCCCACACTGGAGCAGGGGAAGGACTCTTCTCCCTGAGAGCAGTGGCAGAAACAACATGTGATGAACTGGTTATAATGCCCACTCCTCACTACCTGCACTGCTGGAGGGGAGGAGGTTGAGTTGGGATTAAGCGGGATGGGGAAGAGTGTTTCTAAAGTCTGCTTTATTTTCTCATTATCCTGCTCTGATCTTGTTAGTAATAAAATCACTTAATTTGCTGAAGCTGAGTCTGTTTTGCCTGTGATGGTATTCAGTGAGTGACCTCTCCTGGTCCTTATCTCAATTCATGAATCTTTTGTTATATTTTCTCTCCCTTGTCCATTTTTGTGCAGGAGAGTGAGGGAGGAGCTCTGGTGGATGCCTGGCATCCAGCTGGGGTCAACCCACTACAATGGTTCATCCTTTTTGCGTATCTCTTAAATCTTCATTGTCTTGTGAACGTTGAATCCAAAAATTGATATCCAACACTGTAAGAGCTGCCTGCAGACATGTGGGTTTAATTACTGACCCACTCCCACCCCATCCACTCTCCCATTGCTTCAAACTCAAGGCCTGTGGCTGCTTCGTTGTTTGAGCACTAAAGGTGTCACATTTCATATTGTAAAGCCAGATGCTGTTGCCCACTGGTACAGACCATTACTTCACACAACTAATAGTATTATGTGGTTCATTGTAGGAAGATTCATAATTTGGCCTGGAGAAAATGCAGTTTGTCATCTTGTGCAAACTGATGGAGCCAGAGTAAGGAAACACTAACACCCAGAGATAGGGCCTTTTTTTCCTTTCCATTTTCTATAACCCATATAAACAAAGTACAAAGATATTCAAGGTGAGGTTTGTTATTATCTGCTAACTACTAGTCTAATGAGAAGGGGTAAGAAAACAGAAGATGGGCCAGAAATCTACCAAAATCACAGAAGACATTGAAAACAGATGATACCTTGTTTAGGAAGAGAGAAAGAAAGTTAAGGATCTGTCTGATGACTTTGGGCAGCACAGTTCTTGTGTGAGAGAGTGTTTATCTGCCTCACAGTAGAACCCACAGGGCAGAAGCAACTAGAGTCAGCTCTAGGAGTTGATGAAGAGATAAACGACTTTGCACAAGTGCACATTAATTCCTTGCTAGTATTCTCATTCTTCCTGGTGCCATCACCTCACATGAGCTGCTAAATGACCTGTCAAAATGGTGTGTGCTTTCTATAGACAAATCCATTCATTATGGAGATCTCAGCCTCTTTGTGTGAGAGGCTTCTAGGGGTATGGTCACTGATGGCAACTTGAAAATGCTTTGGTTCAACAAAAGGAGATGACCGGGTGGAAATGTGTAGTTTGACCATTAAGTCCTGCAGTTCTGGCTGATTCCAGCTGGCTCTGCTATACAATCACAACACACCGCAAGAGAGATCCAGAACACAAACAGCTAGTTCACCATCTGGAAAAAACACCACAGGATTCCTGCCCAGAAATAGGCCCCTGCTGTCTTTATGCCATTGTTATAGAAATTAAGTGGGAAACAGCTGGCCATGTGGACGCAGTTATTGCAGAATATCACTTCTGCAACAGGGTAGCAAGAAAGGTCACTGAAATGTCCATGAGAAATGAGCTTTCCATATGCACATGACTTTCTCAGCTTGCAACATCTATTTAGGAGGTGGAGCTGTAGTAATCACAGTGTCACAGTGTGTCTAAACCCACAGGCCACAGGCTTCCAGCTCTCAGAAATGGGTGGTTAGGCACCAAAATCAGAGGAAAGAACAGAATGGTCATTTTACTATTCTCACCAACTTCAAGAATATCCAGAAGGGGTGGCTTGATCATTTTTCTGAGGATGGAGACTTTGCAGAAGTCTTCTTTTAACTTGGGATCAAACTCTTCAATTTTTTCATTGGTTTGTCTAATGAAATTAAAAGGATCCTTGGAAATACGTAAATGTGCTGTCAGATTTGCATTACCCAAGACAGGGAGCTTCTGGTTGCATAGCAGGGAAATAAGTTTTGCTCAGTACTCAGTAAATCTCTGCATGAGAAGGAGTCAGCGTTTGTTTCAATCAAGTTTGCTTTAGGGTTGATTTAGATCAGTACCAGTACAAACAGACAGGCCTGCCTAATTGATAGAGAGTGCATTTCAAATACTCATGAATTAATATATAGCAGAACTGATAGACAGCTACACATTGAGGTCTGTGTACCATAAGTGGTGCCTGGATGATTTATGTATAATATTAAAGTAACTCATATGTACTTAAATGCAGGTATTTATATGTGTAGTTAAACTGGCACTAAACTGTGCATAAGTAGGCATTAGAGAAGGTGGGAAAGAGGGGAAATACTGTGGAAAATGAATGAGATGACATCAGCATGAATGAGAAAATGTTTTAAGGTAAATATAAGAGAGCAAAGAGTGATTTTGTGAAAAGGTCAGGGAGTCAGGGTTATGAAAAGGGTAGCATAGCATACTGCAGCCAGCCTTTGTTAGTTTTTCCATTTAAGCAGCTTTTTTTTTTCCTTAAACTGAAAACAACATAGACATGTTCAGATTAACTTCTACATTTTGTGTTATCTGATAGTAAATGTTCTGTGTTTCATTTTATACAGAGCTAGCCTCATAGACAACTAAAGTCTTCAATTACAGCAATATACCAGCTCTCTATGAGTGCTACGGGAATATGTCCAGCAGACAGGAAATAATTTCTATGAGAAATGGTTAGCACTTCAGCTTGATTAAGGGCAGCACTGTCAGGGTCAACTTTCCATTGCATGGCTTGCTGTACTGACTATCATTTTCCTTCTACTTGTGTGAAAGTGAGAAATATTTTAAAACTGTAAAATGACGTGAGAGATAATCACCTCCAAAATTCCTCCTGGAGTGGCTAGACAGATTTGTTGTGACACAAGGTACTGGCAAAAACCAAGTTGCATTGCTTCATGTCCATGTACTCTTGTGAAAGCTCTAAATCTGGCTTAAGACCAAATATTTTCATCTGAGTGAGGAAAGCATCCTTTACCAGTCAGACTTAGCATTTTGTGTTCAGGTCTGGCTCACTTAATGAAATTGCTGAAGAGGTTCTCACCATGCTGAGATAAAGCAGTATGAGGAAAGAGAAATTGCAAGAGATTTTACAGGTCATGTAGATATTCCAGCAATGCAAATCCAGTCAGCAGTACTCCTGTATTCCAAGCTTCAAACACAACTCCTCAGAACTGTGCAGAGTCAGAGATGAGTTGAAGCATTAGGAAGCTGACAGTAATCTGCCCTGGAAGAAGAGAGTTACTGTTGTGGTCATTGCCAGCTTCATGCTGTGGTTGTTACAGTGATGAAGTGTCTCTCTCAGGAAAACTGTAAAAGGTTTGTGCAGTGCGCAATTTTCCTTCAGTTATTCTTCATGTTAGGTGTGCAGTGTACCATGAAAGCTTCACCGAGACCTGCTGTGCTGGTTTTCCATAGGAAAAATGTCCAGAAAGCCCATTTTTTACTTGTCCCACATCTCATTTTCACAGATTCACTATATAATGAGTTTTAATTTGCTTTGCAAAAGTACCCAAGGCACAGGAATATCTGACAGAAATACTCTGAAAACCAATCATAGAAAATGCTATTTTTTCACAGACACATAACTGCATGAATTTAAATAGGAATTCTGGCTTATGTTTATGTAAGAATCTTCTGCTTCAGGACACAAAATAATCACTAACTAATACAGACTGGGAGAAATTCCTCCTCCGGAAAGGCTTTACCTGATGAATTTTTTTCTCAGCTTCCTTTAAAATATTTGACCACTCCAAAGATCCCTTGAAAACTTGAGTTGTTCCTCATTATTATTAGTCTCCTGAGTAATGTATTCATTTCTCACTAACAATGATAAAAGTCATAATGTCCCTCACTAGGAAGAATCGACCTCCCTGGTTTCTTTTCCCAGCTATAGCAATAGTATTTCTTTCATACTAACCCAATACCACATCCAGGCTTAAAAATGAAACCTTGTTTGAGTGACATTGTTGACTCCACTGTAATTACTTTTACCGCTTTATACAAGGGAAGAACTGAAACCCCAGATAAATCAATGTTGCTTAGTTTCATCTTTGATGCTGACTCCCCGTGCCCAGGCAGTTTGGCTGGCATGTTTTCCTCACCTTTAAAATGCTAGATATCACCCTCTTTGAAACTTTTCTTCCCCCCACTATTTCAAAATTCCTCAAACTAGCTAGTAGAGTGAATTTTCTTTCCATTGCAAGGAGGAAAGCAACTAAACAAGAGTCTTTCTGTCCAATTGTCAGAAAGTATCCAACAGTGAACTCCCATGAGCGTCCAGATCCAGCAACTGTCCAGGACAGCTGCAGAAAACTGAAGGAACAACTGAATTTTGCCGGCCAGGTTATGTTCTCCGTGTCAGCAACATAAAGTCTAAAAATTATTTCAACTGGTAGTACTTAGTGTTTTCAAAAGCTAATGGCCTTCCAGAAGTGCTGAGTCCTTTTAGCATGCACTCCATGGCCAGAAAAGCCCATGAGGCACTTGCCTCTCTAACTGCAGTAGTACTATTTCTGTAACTAAAGACTGGTGGTCAAAATCTCTCAGCTCTGCAAGTTCCAAGATGTGCCTTTATAAGTACATGAAATTAAAGTGGTGATTCCTCTCACATTCCACTTTAATCCCAGTCAGCTCCATTAGCTTCATGAAGAGAATGTGGATAAAAATAATACCCAGCACTGTGCAAAACTCAACTAATAATTTGTATAGGGTTTTGTTTTTTCCCCAATTAAAGAAGTTAATTTAGTTAACAATGTCCCAAATATTTTTCAGCATTAAAGTATTTATGTCAATTCAATTTTAAAAGTCTCTGCTAGAAACATCAGCTAAATCAAGTATTTCTCAATAAGAAAAGGCTCTAATTTGTCCGCAATTTAACATGATTAGGCATTACTAACTCCACTGGTGCACAGAGTGTAGTTGTATGAGAAGACTCATCATTTGGTACTTTCCGCATCTTCCGTCCGTGTATCATAACAGCTACGAGACAAGTGGGGGATTTTATTTGTTAGTTCGATAAAGGTTCTTTTCCTTTTTTTGTGTCAGTTTTGGAACTTTGCAGACCAGAGAAGAACATCAGAAAATACCTCTTGTAAACAAGAAGTGGTTAAGTATTTTGCTTGGAGACAGAGTTCCTACGTCTTTGGGAACAATGTTCCTTGAAACATTTGTTATCATTTCCTCTTTTAAACATTTAAATAAAGAGACCTTAAACCAAAGGTTCACAGTGATATTAGCAAAAGGTTATGATAATGTTTTTAGATTTTTTTTTAATCGATGATTTCAAAGGGGGAAAGCAGCATAATTTAATTTTAATTGATGGTCCCATTGCCACAGAATGATGCCTATTGATAAAACAGATGTAAGCACACTGTCTCTAGACACTCTCACATACTGTGGTTGTAAGCAGGGTAAATGAACCAGAACAGAATAGGAGGAAGCACGGGTTACATGAAAACACTATGAACTGGTGTGTAAATCCTTTATCAGAAATGTGCTTTTGTACAATGCTGGTTGAATCATTTGGCAGTCAGTTGTCCAGAGGCTAATTTCATAGTGTCTTTTAGTCCCAGTGAGACAGTGCTACAGGTGTGTTGGAGCTCTGCAAGGAAGCGAAAGGATGAGCTGCATCTGTAAATTACCTCCAACTTCCCTCACCTTTCACAGGAACAGAGGTGTGCTGGAGGGCCTTATAGGGCTTCAAAGTGTCGCTAGGTGCAACAGCCCTCATCTGGGCCATTTCTGCTAGAGTACAGCAATGCTCTGGCCATGCTCTTTCTGCCGTGATGTGCATCTTACACTGCAAATCCAAGCACCATCTCTGTGATGAATGGGCCTGCTGGAATGGTGGTGGAAATAATTTTTGATTTACTCTCGGAATTCAGGAATGAGTCAAGTTTTGGTCTGTCATTCAAAAAGCCCAATTTGTATCTGAGGCTTTAACAGTACAAAGAAAAAGTTACACAGGTTGGAAAGAGAGAGAAGATGAAAGACTAAGAGGGAAAGACTGGAAGCCACTGATGTGAAAAACAAGATAAAAGATCCAAGCCAATCAATCCAGGCATTTAAAGAAGTTATAATCCTGGGACAAAGTGTAAAGTAATTGGCTGAACTAAGTTTTCATACTACTGGTGGTTCCTGATCAAGCTCTAGTCAAAAGAGAAGCTGATTCTTTTTCCCGTAAAAAAGTTGGAACATTTAAGTGTTCAAGAAAGAGTAGGCTTAAATGATCTTGTCATATACAGCCCAATTCATGCTTTTGCTTTATTCAAGATTAATTAGGTGAGCTGAAAATATCTGCAGAGGGAGAAACAGATTCAGACCTAAATGAAATGAAAACAGGTTGTTTTTCCAGCAAGGGAACAAATAAAGAATAAAAAAATGTTTCAGGTTATCTGAACTCGACTGCTAAACATAAAATAAAATGTTTTATTTGGTGATTACTTGGTTTGCTTTTTTCACCCTTTTCAGCTGGAAGTATTTTGTCCAGCTGCACAGCTGATACAGGCATTTGACCTAGAGGGCAAGCAGTACATAAAAAGCCAAGAACAAATGCTGCAATATTTTCTGTCCTGTCTGTTTTTCTGTATCTCAGATAACAAACCCAAAGTTTTAGGAATTCCACCTTGAAATCCAGATCTGGCTCCAGAATCTAACCTGAAATCTTTTTAATGTTTCAAATCATTGTTACTGCAAGAATGACAAAGGAAAACAAGTATTTGAAAATGCCTTTTAAAAATCTTAGAATAAAACTGTTCTCATAAGTGAATAAATTAGGATACAGAAATGGCCTGAAAAATTCCTTATGGGTTTACAAGTTGCTGTAAGTCTCTGGGAAGTTAGATTCTGAGCTACAAACCTGCCAAAGTACACAGATCTATACAGTGTAGACAACGTTTGGGAGCTGACAACTTTCCACAACATTATTCTGTTATTCTGTCTCCTGTGTTAAATGAGACTTAGCATATGCTTAAATGTAAGGAAATAATGATCATGTTAGGAAGAAGGAAAAATCTAGAAAACAGGAGAAAAAGAAAAATAAGAGTAGTTGTCCTCAATTTGACAAACTTAGGAGGGTTTCTTTCCTTGTTTCCTTTGATTTGCAAACTCCCGCAGAAATGATTAAATGTTCTAGTGTTTTAGATGTGTTTTTCAAAAATTATCTTTCCCTTTCCTTGTCTTTTTCTCCTGTTTATTTCAATGCCAGATTTTTTAAAAATGACTTTAACATTACACTACCATTCAAAACTGTTATTGTGAAATGAGCCTGGGACTGCATGTTTGACCACCAGCTCAGTGCATGGACTTGTGCTGGCTAGCACCAGGCCAATAGAGATGATAAATGCTGAACCTAGCTTTGATTCCTTTCATCAATAAAAACATTCAGCTATTTCTCTCTCCCTCTCCCTCTTACCACCTCCCTATACTTAGTCAGGATTTTGCATTAAATCTCTGAACCCTAAATATCTTTCAGACTCATCCACCCCTACCCAAAAGTAGTTGAAATTAACCAGCTGTTTCAAAATTTGCCACTGATGTACAAACTACTACAGTGCATAATCCTATTCCTTTAGTAAACCAGGTAGGCACAGGGGAAAGCATAATGAGGCCCTTAATTACAGAAAATCTTATATCAAGTTTTACCTTGCTACAAAACTCTTACTTGAACCTTTCATTCTTCTTCAGCAAAAAATGTTGAAGGTAATATTAATTTATTTACCCTATCTTTGGCTAATTCCTTTGTGTTACATGCTTGAAAACACTGCCGTTTAAAGGAAAACCTAAAAGGACATTTTCTCTTAGAGAAAATACCAATTTTTTTTTTATTTAAAGGGGTTTTTTTAAAGGTTGACAGAAATTAATTATTTTTTTTAGTTCAAGATGTAACAGGTTTTCCAGAGTTTTGAAAGAAAGAGTATTATGAGCGGGGCTCAACAGTATTTTCTTTTTCACTGTGTGGATTCACATTTTTCAATCAAGCTCACATAAAAAGCTTATCAGATGTGATCATCAAACTGTGAGTAAGAATGGCAACAAATAGAAAATAAAACAGGAAGTTTCATAACTTGAAATAGGCATTGAAAAGTTTTTCATCCTTGTGTGTATTTTGCTTCGATAGAATTATGTACAAGTATTTGTGAGAAATCTTGCACACACGTGTCCTAATGATGAGACAGTGGAAATAATTCTACCGGATTTATTTTGGTAGATCATACCTTAAACAATTTTAAAGCTTGTCCTTTATTCTTAGAGATATGTTTTTCTTTTCTGAACACTACAAACCCTGAAGAGAGTTGTGCAAAGAAGGACCTTCTGGGTAAATATCTCTCATTCCCCTTAGAATCTGTTGCTTCTCAACTATTAGCATTGTCTCCAACAACTGGAGAGCAATGCGTATATCTATGAGGTTGCATGGTTTTTATGGTGCACAGAGCATTAAGCCTGACTTTTTTTAAAATAACACATAGATACACAACTTGGCTTTGTTTCCACTATGTGGTTAATGCACACTTTTACTATTTCCAATATATAGATATGGCATGATCTAACAGAAGACAATATGTAGTGCATGAGAATGCATTGATACTATTGGCTAGATTTATTAAGCTGCAGTTAATAACATTAGCTATTGACTAATAGCATAATATAACATTACCTCCTTGATTTTTAAACTAGAACTACATTAGGGGACAATTTGTTTGCAACACTGCCCAGCTTCCTGCCTCCCACCTAAGACACTAACCTTCTTGGGAATCGTGACATAATCCAGCTAGCCCTGCAACCACAAGGGAGCCTAAGCAACATGTGAAACACAGAGCACTGGAACTGTGCAAATGTAATGCAAATATGTAGGCATTTAAAGTTACCTGAGCTGCAGACCTGAAAGGCGATGGTTTTGGTTGAAATCCCTGCTTCAGGTTGCATTTTGAATGCAGATGTTAGTCAAGCAATGACTTCAGTTTGTTACATCCACAGGGCTGGTGGTTCTTCTTTTTTTCTCCAATGTTTCAAACATTCATACGCTGTTTTCTTGCTATTTCAGTCTTTTTCCCCATATATGCATTTGTGAAACTACTAGTTAGAAGGGACCACTTACAAAAAAATGACATAATAATAAGATTTTTTGTGTAGTAAGGATTTCAGGATTGAAGAGGATTTGGGGACCGACTTTTTATTTCAATACTTCTGTTTTCGAAATGATTAGTGATTTTGCACTGTTTATATATGGGCCTGCTTGAGTCATCTAAAGTAGATGTGGTTTTCTCAGAGCAAGGCTTTGTCAAAGTCAAATTACATCTAAGTATCTCAAACTAGGTATCCTCTGAGCTGAGAGATTTAAAACCACCAATTCTTTTTCAAAGCCTTGGCTGCTGCATCTGGAAGCCTTTTAATCCAAACATCCTACTCTGATGCAAGTAAGATGTGGCATTTGCCCCATTGTCTGATTCAGTATTTAGCCAAATCAACGGTAGAAATACAAGGTCTGCATCAGATGCCTGATCTATCATGGGACAGATCAGCTTATGTAGAGTTTCAGTTGAGTAACATATTTCACAAGGAAAACTAAGATGGCACTCAGCCAAAAGTTTAAAACATTGTTTGAGAGGCAGCACTGCTCATTGTCAATGCTGTGTGGTTCTTATTGGTCAATGTTTCTACAGAACTTCCTTACCCATGTAAAGCCATGTGTAAGACGTAGTTACTATCAGTGTTTGAAGATCTTCCCCTGCAATGCAGCTCTCTTTGCTGCCTAAACACAGAGCTGTAGGTCTACAGATAACACTATCAGCTTCAAATTTTACAGGCCTTTAGGAATAGGAAGAATTGCTCTGGCATCATGGTATATGTACGGGTGTGTCTTTGCCTCCTCCCTCTGTGATGGTACTATCCTGTTAACATTAGTCTGCCAAGTTAGGTACATCGTGTTCTAGCAGAAGACAGCCTCCTAATCATGTTTGTTTGATAGAAAATAAACTTTATTTTCAACAGGTGGTCTGCATGGGATTGAAGGGTGCAATATTGCAATTGGATTTTGATCACTCTTCCAATCTTGCAGATAAGAGTCTGAGAAATCAGAGAGAAGCCAGTTATATCTAGTAAAAAAACAAAATTGAAAAATCTAAAATATATCTGAAGGAAAGTTGTGTTATCTTTTACGAAAAAAAAAATCATGACACTGTCTGATACACACTAATGAACAGGTGACATAAGCAATGTCCTCTGAAGGAATGCAGTTGTTTGTATTTACATTTCCTCTGTGAGCCAGACATAAAATCAGAGTCCCATTGCAATGGAGAAAGGTACTTTCTCCCTTAGTACCAGCCTCTGCAGCAGTAGGGGACTACAATGACACTCAGAGCAGGTCAGTGATAAAGGAGCAGAATGCAGCACCCCTTGGCACACCCTGAGGGACCCAATGGAAAGACCCCCGTGCCAGAGATTTGTTGTATCAGGCTGCCAGCTTGGCTGATGTCTTTTCTCCAGGAGTATACAATCCAGGTGGACTCTTTAAAACAAGACAAGACCAATAAAAAAAAAAATCCTTTAAAGAAAAAGAAAGCAAGTGCTTAAGAAAACTGGCAGACAGGAAAGGACTTGGTTAGGTGTGGACTGTAGAGGACAAAGGAGAAAACAAAGGTGGAAAATGAGGAAGTGAAAACAAGTGATGAAAGGAGGGACTACAGAAACAACTGACAATGTAAAGGGGTGAAGTAGAACATAATCTCTTATGCAGACATTCACTATTAGGGAAGGTTATTTGTCTTTTATTTTTATTTCCTTGGCAGAGAACAGGGAGCTGTAAGGAGGAGGAAATTATGTGTTTGGTGCTGGTGCAGATGGAAACTTTTGTTTCAACTGCAGCTCAGGCTGGGGAAGAATTTCCCCTGGTCAGACCTAGGTGAGGGCTTGCAGAGCAGTGCTATCTGTGTCAGAAGCAGAAGCCCTTAATATCTATATTAATTTGTCAGGCCTTGACTAAGGAAAGCAATGTTAATGAGGCTTTAACGCACTTGCCACTGGCCTGTGACACACTTCTATAAATATTTAAGGAATGATGGGATCACTTAACCAATCTTTCTTCATTTCAGACTCAGTTCCCAAACTGAACTGGAAAATTTTTTATGCACTTTGGCTTGTCTCAGTTAAATTAACACCCCCACCCCTCTTTCTATACCTCCTTTCCTGTCTACTTCTGAATCACTCTCTCGAGCTGTGTTCAGGCTGCTTTCAGCTCTGGCATTGAACTGCAGCTTGCCACTAAAGGCACACTGGCATGTACATAAAAGGGATTTGAAAGTGGAAATGACCACCAGTTAAATCACTCCATCCTCCCTCCAGTCAGTGTGGGATTGTTCCTCCAACACACTCCCAAGGGCCTGGGGTTTTAATGCTTTGTGCAACAGAAATTCCACCTCCACCCCCTTTGGGAGGAGTGCATGAGGGCTAATAGATCACACTATTAAGCAATTTTTCCTGATACATAGCCTGCATTTTCCTTTGTTTGATGTCTTTACTCCGTTATTCATATTTATAACTGATGCTGGGCGAATCCCAGGTGGTTCTGAGGTTTATTTCTGTTTAAGAAGTCATGCAAAAAGGCAAAGACTAGTCCACATTCTTTAAAACTTTTGGTGCCTTCCTGACAGGCTCCATTATTTCTTCCCTGAAACTGCCCAGGATCCAGCAGAAAGCCTCATTTCTCTCTGTCCCAGGAGGGTAGGAGGTTGGATAACAGCCAGTCCTCTGCTCTGGTAAATCTATCCTGAGAACAGAGACTAAAGCCCTGGTCTCCCCTATCTAAATATGCCTTTGTCTAGTCATTACCCAGTAGCCTAATTCTTCAGGTTTAAGCTCCTGTATTCACCAGGCTGTTGCTATGCTTTTTGTTTTCCCCTACCTAAATGAGAAGGTTTATTAATCCATTTTTATTAGACCTGTTCCTTTGATGTCTGAGCATGAAAGGTACTTACTTAAGTGTTTTTTTTCTTAAAAAAAAAGATATTTCTTAAACTGTTATTCCAGTTGATATCCCACAAATGACTGCAGTTATCAAACGGAGAAAATAGGATCCCTTCCTTTGCGCTGAAAAAATCTTGCATGAAAGGATTCAGTCAGGGGCTGTGAATTCTTCCTCTAGACCCCCCCAGTCTGCACCTGGGGGCAAGTACTGCACACTGTGTATTCCACACTGTAAGGCTGTCCAAGCAATAGTCCAACTTAATTGTTACTGACAACCCTTTTCAGCAGGGGCATATTATACATGTATGCAAGGTCAATGACACACTGCTGTCAGGATTTTCTCACTCTCTGAAAATCTTCACCATGAGGGCAGATTTCTCCCTCTTCAGATCTCAGAGACATTAGTCTGTCCCTTGACTCAGGCATTTAATTTGGCCAGGACACTTTAGTCACACTCAAAGGGACTATCCCTACCACGGTCATTTTAATAAATACTAGTTACCAGGGTTGTCATAAGCCCCAGATCATACCTTTCTTCTGTAAGTGTTGAAGAGATTAGATTAGATGTTAGGAAGAAGTTTTTTAATGTGAAGGTGGTAAGACACTGTGGAACAGATTGCCCAGGAAGGCTGTGGATCATAGAATCATAGAATTTAAGGGTTGGAATGAACCTTACAGATCACCTAGTCCCAACCCCCTGCCCTGGATAATAAGTGTCTTCTCATCATCCTTGCTCTGAGGTACCAGGGCTCAAGCCTTGTCTCTGGTTCTGGGGTCAGGGCAACCACCACACCCCTGGACAACCTGTTCCAATGTTGCCCCAACCCAGGCAATGTTTAAGGCCAGGTTGGATAAAGCCTTGAGCAACCTGGTCTAGTGAGAGGTGTCCTTGCCTACGGCAGGGGGGTGGGACTGTATGATCTCTACAGTCCATTCTAACCCCTTAACATACTATGATAATATGATAAGAAGATTTTAAATCCATAGATCCCTGTTGCTGTCAAAATGCCTTGTGCTACAGCATAGTCTAACTCTTTGAAGATAACAGTAA
>NW_008670227.1:0-1295 GCF_000695815.1 Acanthisitta chloris | reverse complement strand
AAAAATTATTCTGCTGCAGCAAGAGAAATAAGAAGTGGCAAATGCCTGGTTTAGTCCGGCAGTCTAGGCATTTTGATTATGGAAAAACTATTTTTATATGCCTTTGCCTGTGAAATTTAATTTTTTTATGCAGCAGTAAATGAGTACAGCAAGACACTGGTCTGCAAATAGCATTCATGTTTTGATTATTCTCTTAGAAGGCAGAAAACTGCAGTTCTATACCTCATCCAAACCCAGGATACTGGTTTACCCCCGGTCATGCCACCACTACTCTAATACTAGGCAAGATGTACTTGGAAGAGACACAAGCACTGCTTCTCCTGTATGCTTTATATGGTTTTAAGTGTGCTATTAGTCTGCTAGACCTCAAAAGGGGAAATGTGCTGGCTTATAGGCAGCACAATAGTAGTTGTTGGTCTCTGGAGGCTGTTCACAAAGTGAGCAGTAAGAATAGAGTAGGCCAGGGACATTGTCTGGTTTTGTTTGCAGAAATACAGGTGGAAGAAGAACAGGGCTTACATAAACATGAGCTTCCTGTATCCCTTGTCCTGGACAATCAGAAATCCATGGTTACAATTTATGCCATTAGGTAACTTTTGAACTATATATGCATGTATCTAAAATTTGAAAGCAGGGGTTTGTTGTGTAAATTGAACAGCAGCGTGAAGAAGTAATAGATGCAGATAATAAACCACTGCACAGCCAAAACAAATAGCTGCGCAGAGAACTTATAGAAAGGGGAATGTGATTATTTTTTTCTGAGGCAGAGGGCAGAAGACCATCAAACCAACCCTAAGATGATTCAGGAAGATTTACCAAGAGTAACATATGTACACAGGGAGACCTTTTTCAGCATTAGACTGTAAATTACAGTTATTCCTAGGAGGCAAGAAAAGAGGTTCTGACAGTTGTACAATTACTTTTTATTGGCAGTGCTCTTTCAGCTCAGGAAAACATTGGCTGAGATTCAAGACCAAGATTTGGCTGAAATGCCACCACAATTTTTCAGAAATGTGATGAATGTTCCTCAAGAAATAGTTTCCTAAGAAAGCCACAAAAATGTGTCCGGCTAGGTTTCAGGGTATCTAGAATGATATCCAAAAGTTGCTACCACTGAAGATCATATCAAAGGGAACAGGTAGATCCTTTGGATCAACACATTGCTCTGAGGCTGGTGTCATCAGAAAATCTTTGAGGTTTATGACCATGGGATGATTTATACAACA
This sequence comes from Acanthisitta chloris, assembly GCF_000695815.1. Lineage (NCBI taxonomy): Eukaryota > Metazoa > Chordata > Aves > Passeriformes > Acanthisittidae > Acanthisitta > Acanthisitta chloris. The sequence goes on along the minus strand of NW_008670227.1, from coordinate 69 downwards.
TCTAGTCTACTGACACCAGATGAGATGCACCTTTCTCAGAGTGGAAAAAGGGTTCTAGCACAGGAGCTA
>NW_008670226.1:802-1723 GCF_000695815.1 Acanthisitta chloris | reverse complement strand
TGGGGGAGCCGGGTCGGGGTCAGCCCAGGAGAGCTGTGCCCGGGGCTAGAGCCTGACGCTGCCCTGGAGGGGCTCGTGAGAGGGCAGAAGGTGTTGGACTCCGGAGCACCCATCCGCATCCCCGTGGGCCCTGAGACCCTGGGCAGGATCATGAACGTCATCGGGGAGCCCATCGATGAGAGGGGTCCCATCACCACCAAGCAGTGAGTGGCACCTCGAGGCAGGGCAGGGGTACACAGCAGGGCTGGGATTCGTGTGTTCTCAGGGCACCAGTGGGGGCTGTGCCCTGCCAGGGTCTTGGAGCTGGTGCTCACACTCTTCCTCTCCTTCTCCCTTTCCAGGTTTGCTGCTATTCATGCTGAGGCCCCTGAGTTTGTGGAGATGAGCGTGGAGCAGGAGATCCTGGTGACCGGGATCAAGGTCGTGGACCTGCTGGCTCCCTATGCCAAGGGTGGCAAGATTGGTGCGTGACCCCCTGAGCCCAGGACCTGGGGAGGGGTGCCCTGCCAGCCCCCCCGGCGTTTGTAGCACTTTCCTTCGATGATGATCCACTCTTCCCTTGACTTTCGTTCTCCTGAGCTTGCTGAAGCAAAGCTTGTTTGACCTGAGGAGGAAAGGGCTGGTGGGAAGACCCCAGGGCAGCCAGGGCAGCTCGGGACTGAACAGGACCCCTGTTCTCCCAGGTTTGTTTGGAGGTGCTGGTGTCGGCAAGACTGTGCTGATCATGGAGCTGATCAACAATGTGGCCAAGGCCCACGGTGGTTACTCAGTGTTTGCGGGTGTGGGCGAGCGAACCCGCGAGGGCAATGACTTGTACCACGAGATGATCGAGTCTGGGGTCATCAACCTCAAAGATGCCACCTCCAAGGTGGGCTGGGTCCCTTGAGGCGGTGCTGTGCCGCCTGAGTGGGCCGGGTGGTG
>NW_008670226.1:314-777 GCF_000695815.1 Acanthisitta chloris | reverse complement strand
CCCCCCCCCCCGCAGGTTGCGCTGGTCTATGGGCAAATGAACGAGCCCCCAGGTGCCCGGGCCAGGGTGGCCCTGACGGGGCTGACTGTGGCCGAGTACTTCAGGGACCAGGAGGGTCAGGACGTGCTGCTGTTCATCGACAACATTTTCCGCTTCACCCAGGCTGGCTCTGAGGTCTGTGCTAGGGCAGGGCTGGCTCTGAGGGGTACACCTGGCCCCCGCCTGTGCAGCCCCTCATGCTCTGTTTCCTCCTAGGTGTCTGCTCTGCTGGGCAGAATCCCCTCAGCCGTGGGTTACCAACCCACACTGGCCACCGACATGGGTACCATGCAGGAGCGGATCACCACCACACGCAAGGGCTCCATCACTTCGGTGCAGGTGAGTGCCTCGTGGGTCCTACAGTGCCAGGGGGGACGTGTTACCTGCCTGGGGCTTACTGTCTCCTCCCACCCCCCAGGCCATC
>NW_008670226.1:0-252 GCF_000695815.1 Acanthisitta chloris | reverse complement strand
CGTGCTGTCCCGTGCCATCGCTGAGCTGGGCATCTACCCGGCCGTGGACCCCCTGGACTCCACCTCCCGCATCATGGACCCCAACATCGTGGGCGCTGAGCACTACGACGTGGCTCGAGGCGTCCAGAAGATCCTGCAGGTGAGGGGGCCGGGGCAAGCCCCCATGGGGGCCAGGGGTGGGATCAGCACTGGCCGCTCACTCCTGTGTTCCTCCAGGACTACAAGTCGCTGCAGGACATCATTGCCATCCTG
>NW_008670225.1:0-535 GCF_000695815.1 Acanthisitta chloris | reverse complement strand
TCCTGCGCCCCTCGCCAGTTTACGCGCCTGCGGAATTTGTTCGTCTATCGATATTCCCGCCGGGTCCTGCGGCTGTCCCCCCCTCCCAGCAGCCCCTCCTCGCCCGCCTGGGGTGTGAGCCGATGGGAGGGCCGAGCAGCAATTCATCTTGATCTGTTTCAATGGTCCGGCGATGGCAAAGTTATAATCCTGTATAATTTCACGAACAAGCAGGTTGAGAATGAATGGGTCAATATTATTTAAAACAAAACACACGAGAGCACGACCTTTCCCTTCAACGACGTGTTGCAGCACGAAGTCGCAGGAAACTCGGAGCTAACCTCTCACCCCCCGCGCTCCGCGGGGTTGCGGTTATTTGGGCTACTCTTTGTTTCTCTTCACGTCTGAAAGGGGGATTTGGAAATAGAAATGTAATATTACTTGAAGGATCTCCCCGCTGAAGGGAGAAGGTGAGCGCAGGGGGCGGCAAAGGGGACAGATTATTTTGAACAAGAGCAGTTTGTTTGCAAGTTGGGTTTTTTCCCCTCCCCACTCC
>NW_008670224.1:1862-2489 GCF_000695815.1 Acanthisitta chloris | reverse complement strand
CCAGTGTCCCCAGTGTCCCCATGTCCCACCTGTCCCCAGGGCACACGGTGTCCCCCTGTCCCCAGTGTCCCATCCCTGTCCTTGTTCCACGTCCCTCTCCGTGTCCCTGATCCTGTCCCTGTCCCCAATTCCTGCCCATGTCCCTATCCCCCCTGTTGTCCCTCTCCCTGTCCCCATCCCTGCCCCTTGTCCCTGCTGTCCCTATCCCTGTCCCCATCCCTATCCCTGTCCCCATCCCTATCCCTGTCCCTATCCCTGCTGTCCCTGTCACTTGTCCCCCTCCCTGTCCCTGTTGTCCCTCTCCCTGTCCCCATCCCTGCCCCTTGTCCCTGCTGTCCCTATCCCTGTCCCCATCCCTATCCCTGTCCCCATCCCTATCCCTGTCCCTATCCCTGCTGTCCCTGTCACTTGTCCCCCTCCCTGTCCCTGTTGTCCCTCTCCCTGTCCCTATCCCTGTCCCTTGGCCCTGTCCCTGACCCCATCCTTGTCCCCCAGGGTGTCCCCAAGCCCTTCACGGAGGTCATCAAGGCCAACATCGGTGACGCTCACGCCATGGGCCAGAAACCCATCACCTTCCTGCGCCAGGTACCACCCTGGGGTGCCAGGGGCACGGGGTGCCACCCGCTG
>NW_008670224.1:1526-1732 GCF_000695815.1 Acanthisitta chloris | reverse complement strand
GGTGGTCGCTCTGTGCCTGTGCCCTGACCTGATGGCTGACAGCAACATCCCCGAGGATGCCAAGGCCAAGGCACGGAGGGTCCTGGCGGCTTGTGGTGGCCAAAGTGCTGGTCAGTGCCACCTCCTGCCCTGAGGACAGGTGGCCGTGGGGACATGGGGGGGACATGGTGCGGCCATGGGGACATGTGGGCATGGGGACACGGTGG
>NW_008670224.1:0-1127 GCF_000695815.1 Acanthisitta chloris | reverse complement strand
ATATGACCATGGGACATGAGGTGGACAGGGACATGTGGGCACAGGGACATGGTGGGGACAGGGACATGTGGGCATGGGGACACGGTGTGGCCATGAGGACATGGTGTGGCCATGAGGACATGGTGTGGCCATGGGGACATGTGTCCTTGTGGCCTCCCTCTCTGGCATTGTCCCCTCTGGTGCCACTCGTGTCCCCCCTCAGGTGCCTACAGTGCCAGCCCTGGCATCGAGCTGGTGCGTGAGGACGTGGCCAAGTTCATCCAGCGCCGCGACGGATTTCCCGCCCGGACACAGGACATCTTCCTCTCCACTGGAGCCAGCGATGCCATCGTGGTACGGACCGGGCATCTCCACCAGGGGACAGGGACATCACCTGGGGACAGGGACAGGGACAGGGACATCTCCACCCGGGGACAGGGACATCATCACACTGGGGACAGGGACAGGGACATTACACTGGGGACAGGGCATCTCCACCTGGGGACAGGGACATCACCTGGGGACAGGGACAGGGACATCATCACACTGGGGACAGGGCATCTCCACCCGGGGACAGGGACATCATTACACTGGGGACAGGGACAGGGACATTTCCACCCGGGGACAGGGACATCTCCACCCAGAGACAGGGACGGGGACATCACCTGGGGACAGGGACAGGGACATCACCTGGGGACAGGGACAGGGACATCATCACACTGGGGACAGGGACAGAGACATCTCCACCCAGGGACAAGGACAGGGACATCACCTGGGGACAGGGACATCTCCACCTGAGGATGGGGACAGGGACATCTCATGGGGACATCTCTGGGGACACTCATGGGGACATTACCACCCTGGGGACAGGGACATCTCCATCTTGGGGACAGGGACATCACCATACCAGGGACATCAGTGCTCTGGGGACACGTGTGGGGACATCTCCACCCTGGGGACACGGACAGGGCTATCACCACCCTGAGGACATGTGCCACCCTGGGGACATGGACAGGGCCATCCCCACCCTGGGGACAGCACCGGGGACACCTCCACGCTGGGGACAAGGACATGGGCCATGTGCCACCACCGGGACCACGTCGGTGCCGGGCTCGGTGCCACCTCGGCGGTTCCCACGGCCCCAGGCC
>NW_008670223.1:0-423 GCF_000695815.1 Acanthisitta chloris | reverse complement strand
CCCTGACCTTGGGTGGGCACTGTAGGTATTCCTCTAGTATCGATCATACCAACAGCTGCCTTCCCAACATATAAAGTACCTACTGGGACATATTTTTGACCCATATACCAGATAACCATGACCGGGATAACACAACCTGGGTAAAGAGGCCCCTGAGTCCCTATCATACAAATACATCCCTGTGTCTTCCTTTCATTGATGTACATGCTTGATGTTTCTCCTTATGAGGGGCTTAAGGAGAACAGAACCACCTCATGAGAACCTATTCTCCACACATTTAGCTTCAAAGGATGCCAAAGCCCCTCCTCAGTAAGCCCAAAGACCAAGTCTGATGATGAGTTTGCTGGATTCATACTAAGGGAACAGGAACTGCAGCTACAGGAGGTCAAAGCTGCTGTGCAAGCTGTGGGGGCAGAGCCCTCC
>NW_008670222.1:22112-37132 GCF_000695815.1 Acanthisitta chloris | reverse complement strand
CACGCTGCCTGACCCGCGGCAGGTCACAGCGAGGAGTCAGCGGGGCCCGGAGAGACCTTTAAGGTCATCAGTTTAACTGTTAGCCTATCGCTCTGCTGTAATCCCTAAGCCATATCCTGCAGCGCCACATCCAGATGGCTCTTAAACGCTCCCAGGGGTGGTGACTCCACCACCTCCCTGGGCAACCTGTTCCAGTGTCTGACCACCCTAGCAGGGAAAAACTTCTTAACATCCAGTCTGAATCTCCCCTGTCTCAGCTTATGGCCATTCCCTCTAGTCCTTTCCCTGCAGCCGTGGCAGGACAGACCATTCCCCACCTCCCTACAGCCCCTGTCAGGTACTACAGAGAGCGATGAGGGCACCCCTGAGCTGCCTCTTCTCAAGGCTAAGCAAACCCAGCTCACGGAGCCAGTTAGGTCGGAAGGGACCACAATGGGTCACCTGGTCCAAAACTACCTCAGCTGTTCCTCACAGGACATGTGTTCTAGGCCTTTTGTGAGCCTCGTTACTGTTGGCTGGACTCACTGCAGCACCTCAATGTCCTTTTTAAGCTGAGGGGGCCAAAACTGAACACAGCATTGAGGTGTGGCCTCACCAATGCCGAGTACAGGAGGACGATCACTTCACAAGGAGTGGATTGCCATAGCTGGCCCCTGCCCAAGCAGGACCCGAAAGGCATGAGGTTGCTGTGGTGCCTCCTCACAGGGTGGTTCTAAACTAAAAGAGATTTAGATTAGATATTAGGAAGAAATTCTTCCTTGTGAGGGTAGTGAGGCCCTGAAACAGGTTGCTCAGGGAAGCTGTGGATACCCCATCCCTGGAAGCATTCAAGGCTTGGTTGGATGAAGGTCCGAGCAATCTGGTCTAGTGGAAAGTGACCCTGCCCATGGCATGAGATTAGAATGAGATGGTCTTCAAGGTTCTTCCGACCCCAAAAATTCTGTAATTCAAAGTTAAGAGGAGACAAAGTGGCTCCTTTCACCCCCATCCCTTAAGGAGCTTTGGGGTGGGGGAGAAGGACCCAAAAGTAAGGTCAGAGAGCATCCCAGCGCTGAAGCAGGGGAGAGGGACAGGTGCTGTGTCAGTGGGGTGCAGAGCTGGAGCTCCCAGTGTGTCACTGGGCTCATCAGTGGTGGTGAGAATGCAGCACAGGCACATTCCTAGTAGCTCCTTGGGATATCAGGATGATCCACCATGGTTAATGCTTTGCTGCATGGAAGTGCTGATTATGTTTTCCAAAAACACATTTCTGTGTGTTCTCAAGATAAAAAGACTCAGCTAATTTTTTTTCCAGACCACTATTAGGTCTATCCATAACTCAGATACCCTGCAGTCCCAGTGCTTTCACCAGGGTTAGTTTAGAAATTATTTTATGCATTGTTACTACTAAGCTACTTTTAATATGTTTGTGTCAGTCAGCTTTCCTCTGCCACCAGTCTGGATTCAATTAGCAGCTACACAGGCAGGAGGAAGGTGAATTTTAAATGTAGAGTGTGGGTCTATAAATAACACCCTCTGTTTAAACTTCACAGAGATTCACTTCAAAATGTGCCTGACCTCATCAACTAATTAGATCCATCACGTTGTCTGTGATGTTGTCCCAGTCCCTTTTATTGGTAGCAGCTGACTGCTGAGAGTTATTTCCCAGTCTGTGATCAGCTGTTTGGTTTCTTAACTGTGCTTTAGAAAGCGATAAGGTGTGCAGAAGACAAGTCACAATTGTTCTTTATAAGCTGCTGATTTAACACAGGAGTGAGTAAATAATCAGGACACAGATGGGACAGAAGAGGGCACTCTGACCCTAAAAATACAAAGAGATCTCCAAGCACCACTTGAAGCAAAGATTCCTTCTCAAGATTATTCCTTTTTAAAGTTCTTGTCCCTACCTAAATGCTGCTAAAAAGGTGGAAGAATATATCTCAGGAGGGTGAGGAATTTTCATGTAAGGGTAATTCTAATAACGTAATGGTGATTAAGGAGGTCTCAAAACAGCTGTAAGGAGATGTGTGGGTTCTGACCTGGAAAACTGCAGATTTGTGACGCACAACTGTTTGTGAAAAAAGAGAATTGGATGTTTCAGTGCCAAGGAACCATTTTCACTCCTTGGCTGACCACTGTGGATTGCAGGCTAACAAGACTAACTTGGCAGGCTGGAATTGCCCTGAGCTCAGGGCTTCCCAAGTGAACCTCACTTCTCCCGAGGAGCCCCATAGGGCCCAGCACCCCGTGCCTTATGTCTAATTCCTATGTGGGCTATTGGGGTACCCTGGCATCAAGACACTGATGATGTGCTTGGCTAAGCCAGTCAGGTATGCCACAGCTTTCAATTTTTAAGGAGCACAAGTGCAGGTTTACCTATATAACAAAATCTATGAAAATAGGGATCACTTTACAATCACGAGTTAATCACTTCTGTGAAATGCTTCTAGGAGTAGGATGAGATTCATAAATTAAAGGCATCACTCTTCTCTGGTGAACTAGCAAAGATTAAACAGACTTTGGGGCTTCTCTGAATTAATTCTGATTGAGCTGAGCATATTTCTAATCCCCCCGTCACGTCCTGGGGAAGCTCATCTCTAGTTCCTTACTACTGCTGAACAAGATTTATTTGTGACTGTTGCCCAACATGAATATCAAACCTCCTGTTACTGAGTGTTTGTCTTTTTCTCATGTAGGCATGGTCAAGTGACTCTTTAAGTTCTTTTTGATAAGAAGTTTTGGACAAATCTACCCTTGAGGAATGGGGATATCCTATGGAGCACACTATAGTTGTGTTTCTGCAATGCTTAGACAGCTGTGCATCAGTCTAGGGATATTGTACAGCTCTTTTTTGTTCCCACCAAAATTCACTGCAATTCCCTGTCTGAGCACCTGAGTCTCTTCAGGAGGAAAGCCCAGACAGGTAGAAAATAGTGCTTAGCCTCATCCCCTGTCATCTATGGAAGTAGGATGTGGCCAAAGTCTTCCGTTAATGTTGTCCTTCATGTTACTGTCTATGAAGTCTCTTTTATTATTTCAGTATCCTTGAGCTGTTTGTTTCAAAACTGAACATGGCAGTTCAGCAGTGCTCACAGTCACCTTATCATATCACTGAGATATGGTAGTTCACAGTCTTCAGCTGTGTTTCTGTCTGGTACTGAGTAGGGCTTTTGGCCACAACATTGCTTTGGGAGGTCGAGGTTGAGAGATTGAGTTATCCAGCTGAACATACTCCCACCTCCAGCCTATGTCAAAACCAAATCTCTTCAAAACCAAATGCATTGGCATTTCAGTAACCTGTCTCCCTCCCCTGATGTTTGTGTCCTGGAAGATGTATTAATAAAGAGAACAAGATTCTCTCCCAGGTCACCAGTAGAACTGATCACTCTTCACACTTCCCTGCTAAAGATTTTATTGAATGATGGTTCTGCTCAGTAGAGGAAAAAAGGCTGATGTTTAAGCATGAGGGAGACCTGGCTTGTGTTTTGCTCCACTCTTTCATTGTGACTCTGAGCCATTCATTTTTGTTCTCTGTGCTTTAAATCAACTTTGTTGTAAGCAAAGCCCAAAGAACAGACCTTCTCAGGCTGTATGCTGCTTATGGCCAAATAGGGATGGGGTACACATTTCTGGTGTGAAGATGCTACTAGTCTGTACTGGTGTTAATTCAGAATGAGTTCAGAGACAGTTACGTGAGGTCCAGGACATTTCTGGATTTGTATGACATCAAATATGAATTAAGAAACCCCAAAACTTTTTAGCAGCTTTGGGGCATGCCTCTTACTCTGGTTTGTGGGAACACCAATCTCTGCAGCACCAGGATCAGGGCTGTCAGTATCACCTTCTGAAACAGTCTGCATTGCAGGCTGAAATCCCAGAGATTTCTTCTAAACACCTGAGGCCACGTAGCAGCAGCCCCAACACAGCTGTCTGTGGCATGTCAGAGGGTGTGAAGAAGGGAGTGATTTTTCATGTTGCCCAAGGGAACTTGAATGTCTTTTTAGAAGAAACACAGCAAAAAGTGGTAACACCTGCTGCTATTGTTATTATGTCTCTAAACAGAAAGAGGTGTCTACAGAGGGCTGAGCTGCTCTGGAGATGTGGTCTAGTGTACATTCAGGGTTGAGAAGACGTAGCTGGATGTCTTCAGATTGCAAATTAAATGGGTCTAGCTCATGGAGAGCCTTCTCTCATCATCCTCTCTGAGTGTACAGAAAACCTTTTTGGTCATCTTCCTCACAAATGGGAATGAGCACTGGTTTAATATGGACCTCAAGGCTTGGCACAGTTTGATTTCAGTTGGATTTGAAAGTGGAAACATTCCTTTTGATAATTCGTTTTTAAAACCTCCCTTTGGCGTTTGTTACCTCAGAAATGAAATTACTTCCCCCTCACATTTATGCAAGTGTGGCACAAATGCATCTCTCATCCTCTTAACTGTTTTTTTTGTTGATTTGCACAGTTGTAACAACAAGTACAGAGCTTGGAAGTGATCCCTGCTCACAGAGGCGTCATCCAAATGTTGGAATGAGAGGAAATGGTCTATGGGGTGAATCCCCTCAAGCATTCAGTGGAACCTTATTGCTAGGAGATGCTGGGCTGTTACCCAGCACTTCTGAGCTGGTTTTCCAGTGAAGGAATGGAGGCTCAAGGAAGACAACTGAAAGGATAAGGACAAACTGTGCCCTTTTCAGAACAACTGTCAAGTCATTCATTGTTGCTGTAGCCTTACTGGCTGGTGGAGCAGATGTAGCTCCTTTCAGACTGTCCAGGGGTATCCGAATCCTTCTGGCTGTCTTGCAAAACTGTGTCAGCATGGACACAGGGCAGTGTCTGGATTCCTGTGTCCTGTTTATTCCAGGTACAAAATAGCTCTATAAACTGCTTTAGAAAAGCTTGAGTATAGTGGACTTGGTTAGAATATTTAAACAATCTGGTGGCATCTCTAGTCTTTCTGGAATCTTTCCTTTAATGAGGCATGAGTTGTTGGTTAACTTAAGGTGAGTTGACTGACCTTGATGAAAATAATTGGAGATATCCCCAAATGTTGCTTAAAATAACCTCAAAGTGCCAGACCTATTCTGGTAGAGCAGCTGTGCATTAAGGTGGCCATCAAGCATCCACAGGTAGTTTTTTTACCTTACTGTAGAGCAAGTGAAGAGAGAGAACTGTTCTTCAGACACAGCATCCTAGCACTGAGCTTGGAAAAGTGATGGACTGGAAAATCTTCCGCTCCTTCTGTCAAAACACCCTGGGGCCTCGGTTGTTTTGGAGCATACATCCTGCTGGAGCCACGCGCAATTAACCCTGCCAGGCCAACTGTGAGTTCTCCCCTTCCCATGCAGTTGCTGGAAATGTGGTCACATGTGCTCCCCTGAGTCTGAGGCTCCTGGAGAGCTTCTGGCAGTGGGCATGGCTTCCATGGCACATCACCACTGTGTTCGTGCACCCATCTTCTGCCATTTCCTTTTCTATTTGTTGTGTTCCAGCCCTGAGGGGTAAATTGTTATCGTTTAACCTTTGTGGGAGAAGAAAAAACCCAGATGCCAATGATTTCTGTCAGGTGCAGGTCATATATGAAATGTGAACTGTTCTGTTGGCAGCTTTGCCAGTGCCGCAGTAGATACTGACCCTATGTTGGGAGTCAGGAGTGTCTTTAAATTCCTCTTGAAGTCTGTGGTGTTTTCGGATAATTGAGAATTTAAGATGTCACTGGCTTTGCTGCTTCTCATGGCATTTTGGCTCTTGGTTGTGTCCCCACTCAGTATTGAGTTTCCCATGAGGTGCCTGGCACCATTACAGGTAACGGGACAGCAACACTGGCTGATCTCAGCATTTCCTAAACACTCAGTTCTCCTAATTTTCTGATTTCTTAAGGTATTTTTAAAAGGAATTGAATCTAATGTGCAAGTCAATGTTGAATCTAAAATAGATTCCAATAGTGTGAGTAGAAAACAGGTACAGTGATACTTCAGAGGTTAAATGAGTGACACAGCATGAGTTTGAGTGTGACAAAGATTAAGTTCAGTAAGTGGTGCCAGAGGCCTTTCCCTTAGGCAGTAAATTCATGGTTCCTCTTGAGTCCTGCATGGGTCCAGATTCCAAGGGGCGTCTGTGTCACTGAGTTTCTGTGTGATGGAGGGTGAGTCTCTGGGATCATCAAACACCATCAAATAAATGAGTCATTGACTAGTCCAGGCAGCTCCTTCAGTACTTGTCTCAAACTGTAAGACATCTCTTGGATTGGGAGTATCTACCTCATTTCAGAAGTTGGAGATACTCTTCTTCAAAAACAATGTGGGATATATTGGAAACCTAATGAATCCAGTGAGTTGATGGTCCCCCTCCTGTTTCCTGAGATGCTAACAAAACAATAATCGAAATGGGTTACAAAGGAAATCCCATTCACATTGAAAGGCAAGTGTAATCTAAAGACTGATGGGTGAACTCCCAGGTACCTTTACATTTCATAGAGTCAATATTTGTTCTTTCTTCATTTATAACCCCATTACTCTCTCTAGATGGGCAGGAGATTTCAAAGGAGGACCATTTGTTTTTCTTGATAAATGCATTAATGCTAGTGGTTTGTCATAGTAAATTATACCTACTATCTCAAGCTCCTCATGCAGGAAAAAAAAAAAAGACAAAAATTTATGATCAAGTCACTCAAAGTCATAGCTTCTCATTATTTTTAACAAAGCAAACCAACTTCTGCTCTTCATTACTGTGTGAATAGTGAGTAAACTGAAGGGAAAAATGTGATCTAGTATCCTTTGTTTTGCAAAACTCCTTTAGAAATCATAAAATTATTTTCCACTGCACTGGTTCAGCTGCATGCAGTATTATTGCATGAAGATAGGTGGGAGAGAGAAACTGCTGCTTCGCTTTTTGTCTCACTTAGCTTTCCCTGGACTCACAGCAGGGCTTTCACCTGAGGACTGGGCCTTGCAAACTTTGTCTTCATCTCCTCCTCCAAAGAAGCAGCAGCAGCAGTTCTGGACACTGGCTTCCTAAAACAGCTGGAGAAGCCCTTAGCTCTCCTAGTTATTTACAGCACCTTTTGTGGCAATCTTGGTGAAAACCAAACTGCCTCAAAGCAGCACTTGGGACTGAGACTCCTTTTAATGAACAAAGCTGCTTTTCCTCTAATGTCAGAAGGTTTATTTTGCAGAGGGAGAGTTATGTGAAGGTGAGCTGGTGTGCTGTGTTGGGGTAGCTTCAGTCAACTGAAAATAAATTATTTTACTTGTCACAGCAGGAAAGGAAAAGGGGGGTTGGCTAGTTATATATGTCCAAGATGGGGTTGGCAAATGTAGCAAGAAATTATCAGCAGTGTAGTAATAAATAGTAAAGATTCTCCATGAGCAACAGCATCTGAGGTTAAGAATGACCAGGGGAGGGCTGTGCATGAAACAGCACCCAGGGGATAACTGCAGGACAGGGCAGAGCACAGGCACCAGAGTGATGGGCAGGGGGAGGCTAGGAGGGCTTGTCATTCTTCACAAAGGGTTGGTCCAGCAAAAATTGAAAAAGGGTTGGAAGCTGGGTGGGCTCTAGTCCCTTTTTACCTCAGCTGAGGTGTTTCTGAGACAATTTACTTGTGGATAGAAATGCCACTTTTAATAGTCTTAGGTAGTTCCTTGCATGCAACCACTAAGCTAATCATGAGTGTACACGCACTCATGGCTCTGCACATAACACTGCTGTCAGTCCAGACACTGCCTAGCCTGGTGAACTCTGACATTCACAAACCTCCTGTAAGTCACTATACAGTCTCCTTCCTCCCTCTACAGTCTTTGTAGCTGGTCCAGTAAGTAACATTGACATATTAGGTATCGTGATGTGTGAACCAGGTGCCCAGAGACAATGAATGCTGTAATATTCCAGTATGAGCTTTCTGCAGAGGGAAGCATCACTTGTCCTAGAAGGAAGTTTACTGGAGTTCCCTAATGCTAGTGTTGTGGCTACTGAATGCAAAGGTCCCTGCTGTCTCGCAAGCCACTCAGAAATTGTCCGGATGCCACGTGGCCTGGTCAAAAGTATACCAAGGAGCAGTCCAACAGGTAACCTTAACCAGGTGAGTGACAGTGCCTGTGTCCAGACCCTTGCTTGGTTCATCTTATTACTAGAAAAGTGGATGTCGTGAAAGGGATTCATGACCATGTTTGGAAACAATCAGTTTTGTGGGAGAGGTCTCTGGTAATGAAAATGGCTTTTCCAATGTAAGTTGTAAGAGTAGTTGCAATAAGGATGGGCAGTGACTGTGTGTAGAGGATGTGTGCCCACAAGGGATAGAAGGATCTGGGGGAGTGCTGAGGGACTCTTGTTGTCCTTCATGCCACTGCACTTTGTGTGTCCTCAAGGTGGAGTCCACAGTACTCCCCTGTGGTGTTATTTTAGGTATCATTTGAAGGATGAATATTTGCATCCAATTGCATCATGGCATGTTATTCCCACAGGACAAGCCGAGACCTTCCAGACAAGTTAATCTGAGAAAGAATTATGGTTCCTGTGGAAATTAAGGACAATGTAATTATCTGTGAGGGCTGGTAGCAAAACAGGAAACAAAAGGGAAGAACATAGTGGAGATTCAGATTGAATGCGATCTGTAACCTGAAGTGACTCACACCTATGTAGCAGCAGGACAGAGACAATTCTCCTTTTGTTATCATAGGTGAGACAATAGGAAAAACATACTGCTGCTCACATTGAACCAGCTGGGATGTATCTGCTCTTCAAAGCAAAGACCATCTAGTTAAGAGATACATAACTTCAGGGGTAAAATTCAGCCTCATCTAACAAGTGCTCCAGAGACCTGTAGAACATACTAAAGCAAAGATAGCAGTGGCAAATAAAAAAGCCTGTACATACCATAATCCAATTAATGGAGAAATCTACTCAGGAAAACTGTTAGGAGAGGACTAATGAGTCAGGTCAAGTGGGAGAACAGTTTCACGTTACAGATATAAGAAGACAGTGCAAATCCTGAAGGTCTCAGTGAACTTTAATGCCTCAGTTGGGTGCTGCATGCCCATGTAGCAAAAGATCTCAGGGAACAACATCCAAATGGGCAGAACAGATGAAACACAGGGGAAAGGAACAATCCAATTCAGAGCTGAGGAACTCTGATCCTTGAAATCCTTGTCTCTTGAAATCCTTATGAGACACACGGTGGAGTACAGAGATGCAGGATGAAGATGACTCCAAATCCCTGTAGTTCTAGTACAGTGATTAACCCAAGAACATCCTATGCACAAGGCACAAACTAAACCCTATTGGATATGCTGGTCCTAGATAAAGCACCAGACTGTACAGTATCCTCTAACATAGCATATGGCATCACTGTACTAAGGAGAATGCCAGCTGAAAGAGGTTTCAACATCAATTACTTGGTGCAGACATGAGGAGAAAGTTTTCAGCTTTGTTGTGGATCACTTTGTAGTCTCCAAATAGTTTACTTTTGACATTTTCATGCGTTGGAATATTTTGCACCTCTCCGTTCAGTGTTTCCCAGTGTTTTAATGAGGTAAGTGCATCACTTGGGGCCTTTGCTCTACACACAATTCTGTCAAAGCAACACTGCCACTCCAAACCTGTCCCAGTATGGAGCAAAGTTCCCCAGGTTTTATATTCGTTTTGTAAATTGAAGTGATTGAGTGACATGAAATGTGAAAACTTCAAAGGCTTTTCAGTTTGAATATTCTGCACAGCTGTTGTTTAACATTGAATATGGAGACAGAGGAGGATTTTACTTGTGAGATACTTGGTGTTGTATTGCAAAACTGCATTATGTGAAGTCCTCTGCCTTCAAATTGATGAAAGCAAACAGTGCTTACTTCCATGAGTAACCCCATCTGTTTCCATAAGACTCACTTAGGGGAAGGATTCAAAAAAAGAGGGAAAAAAAGGAGAACAAAGAGATGTGCTCTGCTGGGAAGCTTTGCTATCTTATGTTGAAGCTCTGACCACCCAGTTCACATGTATTTCTGTAGGTATCAATGCACATATGCTTTGTAATTAATTTGCATTCATTTACAAAGAGGAAATGTGGCCAAGTGGAAAGAGCTCTAACTGAACTTAAAGGTTAAAAGTATTTAATAATTTCTTATCTCTGACAGTTTTTCCTGGCTGACACTGAAGAAGTAGTGACCTCAAACATATGACTGTGCTTCGTCCATGTGTGTCCCTTGGAGAGTATTTTGAGACCTTACGGAAAACACAGTAGGAAGTAAGCAATGTTACTGGGGTTAGAAAGCAAGACTAGTCCTAGCAAATTTGTACTAATACACCCGCTTGTGACTGCATAAACAAACAGGGATCCAATCCTACGTATGGTTCTTTAGCTGCAAGCTATTCTTTGTCCATGTCTTCTACTGACCAGCCCTTCCTCAGGCTGTTGATGGTTTAGTCAGCAAGGAGAGGTTAATGGTGCAGTGTCATTGAAAAATAGGAAAGCATTACCAAAGATAAGGAAACAAGATCAGCACATACAGCATTAAACTGGGAATCATCATAACTGGGTCCATTCTTGATTACCATTTATAAACTGGGTGATGCTGGGGTAACAAAATTGAATGACAAATTGCTTCACTTCTTGGTGCTTCAGTTTCCCCCGTTGCAGTTGTACTTATCTGCTTTTTAAAGCCCTTTGGTCATCTGCATGTGTGCTGCAGATATTACCATTTTATGTGTAGCAGGACAAGGAGAGGATCTGCAAGAGAGGAGTATTTGACGAGAAAGAACAATGCTTTCAAGTATCATAGTCAAAAAGAGAACTAAGGTACAGTTGTTAAGCATCCTGGTCTAAAGCCACACTGGGATTCAGGTATTGAACACATAGACCCTGTGTGCTTTTTTGCCATGATCAGGAAGGTATTTTTTAATAGCTTAGACCCAAGGCTGTGTGTCTTGTGGAGAGAAAAAGTGTCTTTAAGTATACCCAAATGCTGCATCTGAAAAACCCCACAAAAACTCTAGTCATTTTCCACAGTTATTCTGTGGAGAGAAAGAGACCAAATGATCATTCCTTCAAGCTAAGATGTAATGCTGAACTGCATCAGTACTGGCCTATTCCTGCTTCTGGGTGGCTCTGGGAACAAGAGCCAAGACATTGTGTATGCATTATCACCTATCCCCAGAGACATATTTGAAGGCATGGCTGAATTTCAAGGGCTTGTTACTCCTAAAATAAAGTTTCATATTGGTGTCCCCTTGATTCATGTTTATCTCATGAGACTGTCCATGACAGAGAGACCGTTCTTTGTGCTGCACTGGGGACAGGTGGCCTCTTTCTGTTGGAAACACACAGCTGATGTTCCTGCATGCTCTAGGGAATAAGGGCATTATGGAGATGGGCTTTAACTGAATTGTCTGTTTCTCAAAGGTCAATATATCTTTTTTTTTTTCTTTTTGGAAAGTCCTGCTTTCTCTTTGCTTTGGGAAGGCATCTTTACAAACTTGCTTAAAAACAAAGCCCTCACAGGATGGGCAGGACACTGATGTAAACTTCCTCTACTCTGGTTTGACTTTATTAACAATAACCTAAAGGGCTGCTCAAGCACACTGCCCATGTTTAGCCTTAAACCCTTTGTCACCAGAGTTTTTTTCTTCCCCATATACTGAGTCAGCCAAACCTAATTACCCTTTAATCAGTAAAATCAACACCTGCTAACAGGGTGGGCTCTTTTCAGCAAATAGTGCTTCCCTTTTCCAGAGGCTGATAAATTTCCAGGGGCTCTATTGTTTCTTTGTCCTGCTGATAAGGAGCTTTGACTGATAATCTGGTAATGGCTATGGTTATCTCATACTATAAGACAGCAGTGGTGAATCTTCCTCTTGGCAAGGGCAGCAGGACTAGGTGAGACAATAATTATACATAGATGCTAGGAGCTAAATAGCCTGATCTTTTCTCTTTAAAACTTAGGTCAAACCTAGAAAGTATGGGTCAGAGAGGTCTTACATGTAGGATTAAAGTATCAGGTTAAATAAAGAGTAAGGCAGCCTGTAGAGGTTCCTGGGTTTGGATCTTGCTTAAGTAGCCCTCTGTAAAAAGGTAAGGCGGCAGGACTGCCCTCAGAGAGAAGGGACTGGATTGCACAGAGCCTGCTGGACTTCAGGATGTCTGTGCTGTCAGGTTAACCCAGATCCAGCACTGCCCTTGAGGAGATTCCTCTGCACCCTCACTGTAGACCCTCAGTGTCTGAGCAGCTGTTGTAGGAAAGTACAGCTCAGGCCAGGCCAGCCTCTTGTTCTTGTGTTTGTGGACAGGATTTGGGCTCAATCTCCAGATTTACACTACCTTATCCTCTGTGTAGCTGGTTGGAACTTGAGCAAGTGGCAGTATGAGCAGAAAGCAAATGGGGCCACAGGACTTATAGCTCCCCTTGGGGCCAGCTGCTAGCACACAGATCATCCCCAAACAGATTTCTGGTGGAAAAAAGTCCTCTGGTATTCATGGCAGCACTCTTGAAAATGTCTTTCACATATAATCAGGCAGCCAGCCTGATTTTCATCTGGGAACACCTGAAACATTGTTAGAAATTTCAGCATAAGAAACTCTTTACGAGTGCACTCAGCTCTGAAACAAGTTCAGAGCACCTTTGGGCTGAAGTTTTTTATACTTGTTTTCAGCTTTAAGGTCAATGTTTTTGGAAAGTTTTGTTTAATTCCATGTGCATGAACTGGACAGAGGAGTAAAAAACAGTTGTGGTTTTCCTTGCATGTTTCCACTGAGGCTTTTTTTTCTGGATAGAAGCTGCAGCTTTGTTCAGCAGCTGTGCATGGGCCTGGCTCCATCTCCTCTGCCCCCACACAGTGCTGCTGCATGGCTTTGGGTATGTGTATATACAGGATGCTAAATGTCTGGTGTTGGCTCTGCCTGTGAAAGCTGTACCTAGCTCTCTGCACTGACACTCAGCCTCTGCTCTAGCCTGACTATGTTGGATATGTCCATTTTTTGTATGCAAACTTATACCTGAGCTGCAGCTATCAACTGAAGCCTGGGATCTCCTTTCTGTACCTAGGGAGAACAGGGTCCACCCATCCAGTTCACCTCTGTGTCTCCAGAGTTCAGCTCAGCTCTTCCAAGTTAGCATGGCTATCTTAATGCTGCCAGGATATGGATGGAAATCAGGCAGCATCAAACACTGGATGTGCTTCTAGGTAAGCTGGAGCCTTCCTTTAACTCTGCAGGCTGAGCAGTGCTTGAGTTAGCAGCTAAGGCCATGCTAGTTAAGGGTTAAAGTAATTGCTATGGAATGAGACAGGTCTCCTGGGTCTCAAGGCCAGGTTATATGGGGCTTTGAGCAACCTGGTCTAGTGGAATATGTCCCTACCCTTGGCAGGGGGGCTGGAACTAGATGCTCTTTGAGGCTCCCTCCAAATCAAAACCTTTCTATGATTCTATGAAAACCACAGGTTTGGATCTTCTTGAAAACCCCTGGAGGGGAGAGGCATCTAGTGGGGTAGAATGAGCCTGGCATGGCTGGCTGCTGTCAAAAGAAAGGAGAATTTGGGATATGTGCCTGATACCAGTCACAGTCCTGCAATGAGATCTAGGAGGGCTTGGTCGTTGGGCCTGTGCAAAGTCTCCTCCATTGTAGGATTACTCTGAATAGTGGACACAGCAGAAGGATTGTCCTGTCACCAGCCTGGCAGGACACCACTGCTCACTGATTTCAGCAGCAGCTGCAGATACCCATCACTGCAAAAATCTATGCGAATCCTGGTGCTTTGTTTTGGGCTTACTCCTTTGAAAGCACTGCCCATCCTTCTGCCTGTCTGCGCCAGAGAGGCAAGATCCCTGAATATCTAATCCAACAACCAGGTTTCTCCAAACCAGCCCCCCAGGGCACCCCCCTCCCCGACTGCCCCCCAGCTGCTCTCAGTGCTGCAGCTGGGCAGCTGCATAGGAACAGTCTGCAGCAAATTTGGGCAAAGAGGTGGTTTTTAGGACCCTGGGACCTCCGCCAAGGCTCAGGTAGGTCTGTCTCATTCGTCAGCCGGGATTCATTCACTCCCAGGGATGTGTGTGTGTGTGTGTGTGTGTGTGTGTGTGTGTGTGTTTGTGCGGAGTGCTTTTCCTTCCCCGCCGCTGGCTGTGAGCCTTCCAAGCAATGGGACTAACGCTGCTCTCCGGGCAATGAGGAGTGCTGGGTTAGGGCAGAAAGAACTTTCCTTTCCTCTGGAAGAAAACAAGCCGTGAGGATACGTAAGGATGTGCTGCCTAGATGTGTCTCCCACTTTCACCTTCCTCGTAGGACTCATGTGCTTGATAGCTTTCAGCAACTTTGCAAAGACTTCTGCAGACTTCTCAGGTAGGGAGAAGCGCCGATCTGTTTGTGTGCCGCTCGTGGACGGCAGCTTTTATTCCTGTGCTCAGGAGCAGCTCAGGGAAAGTGGATGTGAGCAGATCTGGGATAGTTATGTGGGGAGTAATGTTAGTCTTTTAACAATAAGACAATGAAAAGTGTCTTCTGTAAGAGGATTTTGAGTTTGTTAAAAGCCTTTCTCAACAATTAGCAAAACTCTTTCAACAGTTAGTCTGAGCAACTTGAGAGCAATGCAGGGGAATAGTGTTAACTGTGTAAGTTTGTCGCAGGTTTTGTGCTGTGTTTCTCAGACAAAACAGCTGGATTAGGAGACTGGGAAAGTCTAGGATGTAAATTAAAGTTAACATAGCAAAACCCAATTATGTTGTAATGGGCCAGATTCCCTCCTCTTAACATACAGCTGCTGATTGTTGCAAAACCCCCTGAGCTGAGAGAAAGGAGATGTTACATGCATAGAATGAATTATATTCTGACTCTGTGTTTTCTTAAACCAGAAGAAAAATTGTCTCATTTCTAAATAATTTCTGAACCTAAAAATGTTGATAACACTTGATTAGAATTGTGCACAGCAGGTAAATACACTGGAGTCCCATATAAGTTTTATAACTCTACAGCTGCATTAGTTGCTTTAAAATTACCTTTCTGCATCTGTTCTTTGTGGATGTGCATGTGGATCTGAGAAAATGTAACAGATCTCATTTTGCAGCTTGA
>NW_008670222.1:19386-22100 GCF_000695815.1 Acanthisitta chloris | reverse complement strand
GAATGCCTAGTGAGGGTCACTTTGCTTTTAGGATATTGGTTCTAATTTTGGGTCTTAGTGTGAAGAACTAGTCTGGCATATTCTTTAGCTGTGTGTTGTAAAACTCTTGTAGTGGATAAGAACTGCCAATCACAGTCTGCTGATGAAAAAGTGTCATTTGCAAGAGCTGAATCTCACTGGACTTGGGTTTCAACACATCACAGCCCTGCTGCTGGCTGCCTGGGAGTGCATGTGTCTGCGTGCTGAGAGATTTGTATTAGAAAGGAGGAGCTTGTGGTGGAGGGGAGGAAACACATACAGTAGCTTGAAGTCGTAATGTGAATTGAAGGGGGTTGGCTTGCCTGTGATTCAGTCTTCTTTGGGGCCAGATCAGTCCTGGGGGCTCCCATTCAAGGCAGATCTGCCTCTGAATGGAAAGGACTGAGGCATTTCCCTGTTTCTAGTGTTTTTGTCTCTTTCTTGGCATTGAGCTTTCTCCATGCTCCTCCTTGCAAGCAAGTTGATGCAGAAGGAGTGTGTGGAATGGGCATGACAGGGACTAAAGCTGTGATGGGGAAAGGACTGGTCCTTCTGAAATATAAAGTTTTCCCGCCAGGCCAAATTGTTAAACATAAAAATGAGTACAGGTGTCCCAGAGCAAGGGTATGTTATGCATATACAACATTGCCAGAGCAGTGGAAGGAAATTCAGGAGGCTTGGTAGTGCTGGCAGAGGGAGAAGATGCTGTCCTTGTAGAAAGTGGATGAGAGGCTTGCTCATCACAGAATCATGTGTTTTGCAGCATCCAACTGTATTGTCACACTTTGAAAGAAGAGGGATGGCTTAAATCCCTGTGTATGTCCATGGTAAAGCTGTACTCTGAAGCAGGGTCTGTAATCCCAACAGTACAACTTCCCATGAGTTTCCACAACTTTTGAATTCTTCTGCCAGGTCTAAGCTATGTTTTCTGATAGCAGGCTTGGCAAATGTCCCCAGTTGTGCTGGACTGACTGTACCTTGCAGGACAGGAAACATGGTTTGCTGCAGGAAAGGGCTGTACCCAGTGTGTAGCAGCTTGAATATAGCTTTGTAAGTTCGGGAGCTGGGTAGGCACAAAATGAGAGCAGGTAGGAAAAGGTACAGCCCTTCCCAAATCACACCTTATGCTTACCCAATACATTTTGCAAAAACTGCATTAATCTCCTTCCAATGCATGGGGAGGATGCACCATGTGCCACTCTGAAGGAGCAGTGGCCCAGATAACTCTTCCTACCTGATGGAGCACCTTGTTTGGCTCTATTACCCCTATATGTGAATTGCCAGCTGGCATGAGGAATGGAAGTGGGGGAGCCTTTCAACATTTCTTGACTGTGATGGTTTCTGGCCTCTTAGATGCTTTTTCTGTACTTTAGAGTGTTCTGAGTTCTTCTCTAACATGGCTGGAATTGAACAGCTGTACATCTTTGGGGAAGCATTATAGTTATACCATATGCCATCCCACCTGGAGGTGATGCATCCAAAATATAAATTGTCTGCATCCCAAGGAAATGACTAGATTTGTATTGGTTATTGCTCCAGAGGGATGCAAGGCTTTCTGTGAGGTTTCTGCATCTGCATCAGTCTAACTGCTGCCCATGAGCCACATGGAGATGACACAAGGGCTATTCCATATTTTTTGGAATATATTTATATATAAATATTCAATAAAAATACTGTAAATAGAAGTAGTGTCCTGAGAGAGCAGCTAATACTCTTTGGAGAGGAATGTTTTTCTTAAACTCAATCCTGTAGACCTTATTTAGCCTCAAAGCTTCTCTGGCTTCTCAGCTTGGTTCAACTCAGCACTGACCAGGGAGGTACTGCTATTTGCCATAGGTCATGGCGTTGTCATGGTGGGCCAGGCAGAGTGCATGGATCTGGATCTGGAAGGAAACAGCTCAGGGGTGGCCAGTCTTCAGCTCTAAGCAGCTCATAAGCAGCACTGGTCTGACTCTAACAGAGTAGGACTGACTGAAAGACTTACCAAGAACTGCACATCTTCCCATGTCCCACTCCTCTTGGTACTCTCCCACTGCCTAGGTCTTCAAGGAATTCGTCTCTTGGCTGCAGGAAGATTTCATTTTTATGCAGGTCATGGCAAGGCACCCTGAGAGGGTACCCAAAGGTGTAGTGAACTGAGTCTGTCATGGGAGAACACAGGCAGGGCTGGAGGGGACCTCTATCACCTGAGCACATGGTCTCACACTGTGGCTCCATCCCTCCTGTTCGAACAGCTCAAACGCCACGTGAACATGATGAGTACGTGTCCTGCTGGGGACTGGTGCAATCTGAGATGTAAGAATTCAAATTCCTTTTAAGTGAAGTATTTGAACTATGTGAAGAGTTTTGAAGTTGTTTTCTTTAATAGTTCTTTAAACATTGATGTTTGCAGCAGGGTGTGGGGGCAGGACGCAGGTCCTGAGGGAGAGAGTAGAGTTATCAGGCACTTTGCAGCCACTTCTTAAGAAGGCCTGGACTTTTTCTCTGTGGCTGATTGTAGTATGCCTCCTGGTCTAATCTTATTCTGTGATCAGTTCTTGTGCTCAGGACTGTTTGAAGGCTAGGACCTAGTGTCTTGATGTGTCACTTACCCTTTCTGTTCAAGGTGACATTTGAGGACTGAGATAAGGTGTAGAGTAAGACACTGGTTTTTTGAATCTCTGTGCTTCAACTGTAAACCCCTAGTCCTAATCTCA
>NW_008670222.1:0-19370 GCF_000695815.1 Acanthisitta chloris | reverse complement strand
GGTTGACAAAACTTCACCTTTGTTTTAGCTCCTTTCTACTTGTGGGGGGAGTCCAAGACAAAGCAATGTCTTTGCCCTGTCAGAGGAAGTAATGCCATAGCTCCTCTGTGTAGGCTCTGGGAAGCAGTGATCTGTGTGCAGGGCACAGGCCTTGCTCCTTAGAGGGACCAGTTAATGAAAATGGGGCCAAATTAGTATTTGGTTCTAACTTGAAGTGCAGGCATTGAAAGTTTAGTCAATAGCTTAGTTGAGACAGCTATTACTCATATCCTGTGTACTGTCTCTCACTCTAGCCATGATGTTCCTGTCCCTGAAGCTAAATCATGCAAACACATGTTGAATTCTGCTCTACCCACTGCCAGTCAAGGTGATCATTTAATTTCCAGCTGCATACCTGCAGGGAATTAGGCTTATGTGATTATGATGCTGTGCTCCAATTCTCCTCAATAACCTTCCCATTCATTAGCTAATTTCAGGCAAGTCGGACAAAAGGGTAGCAGCATCAAATCTGTGATTGCCATGAGTTTCATGTTAATGGAGACAGGTCCCTTCACTACTGCAGAAAGGGTTGTGCTGTGAACTCAACCAGACATCAGAGAATCCACTGCAAGGACCTAAGCCAAAAGCTTAGATTTCTAGACATGGAAATAGTGTTGCTGGGAGCTCATGTCTTTTTTGACACAGGAGAACCCAGATGTAAGAAAATCAGCCCCAGTAGTGTTGCTCCCCTTGAGCCTGCTTTAATATTTATGTTCTTTGCATTATGTTTGGCACAAGCTGGATGTGAGCAGCACTTTGCTTAAGGGAGCTGAGCCGGCATGGAGCCAGATGCATACTGATAACTCCCATCCACACCCTGCAGGTGAGCCCTGGGTAGCTTTCAGGACCTCTCCCTAGAGGCTCTTCTTGGCCCTGAAAGCACAAAGATATATTTTTTTTTTGGTGGTGGTGGTGTTTTTTTTCTTCTTTTCCCCAAGAATATCAGGTTTCAAGTGAAACCTGCTTTTGCCACCTCCCTGCTAATTGGCTCAGTGTGTTTGTTTGAGCTGATGAGGGCTGGAGTTGGGAGGGGAAAGACACTTCTCCCTGATTGCATTTAATCAGTCTATAATAAAGGCAATTTGTTTGACAACTCTATTTACCAAATTATCGGCAAAATCTACATGCTAACAGCTTCTGAAAGCCTAACAGCCCTGAATAGGTCCATGGTGTCAAGGGGGGTCCAGGATTCCCATGTGTTGAAGGTTGCAGGCTGTAAAAGAGGGATTTTCAAGAGAAAGGCAGATACATCACCACACTGGAAATGAAATTGTAACTCAGTAATGCAGTTTGAGCTTTTGACCCCAGGGGCAAGCAGACATGCTTTAGATTTTGTTTACAGACTGAGGCAAATCCAGGCCACCTCCATATGTTCTCTTGGGCATGGACTCTGAGTGATGAGGTTAGATGGACTTCAGGCTGCTGATGAAAGGTGTACTTGCCCCAGTTGATATTTTTATCCTCGGCTGGAGGCCCTGGGTACCAACCCATCCATCCATCACGGCTTCCTGGGCTGCATTTTGTTTACTGAGGGTAAAGTGTCTGTGCTGGAGTAGAGAATTTCTCCTTTGCAGAGGTGACAAAAGCCAAAACCTCATCAAAGCCAGTTAAAAACCACAGCTGGTCTCTTCTGATAATGTTCTGGAGATGTGGCTGCACAGGGCAGGGGAGCTGAAGGCAGCAGGGACTGGCAGCAGAGGCTGAGGTGTTCTCAAAAGGGGAAGCTGCACTGGATTTTGTGCCTTGTATGTCTGCCTGTCAGTGGGAAACAGTCTAAACGCCTCAGAGAGCTGAGAGGTGTTGGAGGAGGAAATCAGTGTGGGGGGTGGGTGAGTACCATGTGCCAGTTCAGCTGCTGTTGGAAGAGGAGAAGAAGCACAGAAGATGGGGCTACTGGGGTGCCTTGGGGAGTTGTTCCAGTTTGTGAGCAGGGATTCAGCTTCGTGGCACCAATATACCACACTAAGCAGAGTTACAAGTGTCTGTGCGCTCCTGTCCTGAGACATGCTCCTGAAAACACTGTGGATTTCCCAACAGTTGTGATGCAAGTGCAATGCGGGAAGACTCAGTGCCTGCTGACTCTAAAAATAGTCAGCATTTACTTTTGATGACAGCTGAGGGGACCAAGCAGCTTCAGGAAGAGAAACATGTGTTTGCAATTCCATATGTTTGTGGTCCTGGGCTGTGACCGGGGCACTGCTGTTACTGCTGCAACAAAACAGCTGCAGGTCGGTATTTGTGGTGCAAGGGAAAGGAGACACTAGCAGGGAGGGATGGATGGGGCTGCTCTGGGTGCCACGATGTCTCATGAGGGGTCTGTGTGAAACCTCGTGTAGGCAATGACTTCAAGCTCAAGAGCCGTATGTGTACATCTGGCTCATGTCCTATGGAAATCCACTGGTTTAGCCAATGCAGCTGTCAGTAGGAGCCAAGAGACCTCAGGGATCCTGATGTCTGTGTGATGACTGGCAAGGTTTATCTAGTATCTACTAATTGCATCATCCCAGAAACTGATCCACGGATTCAAACTTCTGTTAGTATCAGGAACACTTTGTTTAATTAATATTATTTAAAAAAAATCCACTGTGGCAATTTTAGTCACTTCAAAGTATCCCATGTTATCAGTGCCCACTAGATGCACAGTGTCTTAGGGAAAATTGTCATTACAGCATTTTTCCTGTGTCTGTGTGCTATTAGGAATACAAATGCTGCAGAATTAAAGAAAGCAACTGTTTATGTCCTCAGGTAAGATTTTCCCCTGATTTAAGATGCTGTGAAAGCAGATTTTGTATATCACAAATAGTTCAGTAAATAAAAAAAGAGGGAATTTTAACATATCCTTTTTTTTCAACTGAGTTACCTGGAAACTAAAATCACAGTTTAAGGTGGGGGGTGGGGAGGGTAAGCTTACCCTCTGCAGGAGGAGAAAACCTGTGTATATGCACTTGGCACATTTGCTGATCCATTGGTTGATGCTAATTTAAACACAGCCTGATCTCCCAAAGTGCTTGGTGTTCAGAACTGAAGATTAGCCTATGCTGTGTTTAGGTGGATGTGCAGTGATTTAGGTGGCCAACACCAGGACTGTTTACATGTCTTATTTGAGACTGGCTGCTTATTCTTGGCATGTTTGTGCATGTATAGATTGAACTTTCTGCTTTCTGTTCCAACAGAGCAATCCCAGGCCCTGTGGGGGACCACTTGAAACAGCTGCCCCATTGGGTGTTTTTTATTTGTTTATTTGTGCTCGTGTAATTTCTTTATACAGAATCCCAAGACCTTCACAGATTCTGTCCCTTGAAAGGGGAAGAGACCCAATGTACTCCTCAAAGTTGTTTAGAGGATTTTAGGTCAGGTTGGTTTGGTATAGTACTACAAGGTTCCTTGTGGCTGTGTCAGTGCTGTGCTTCACTGATCCTGCACTGCTGTTGTCTGGGATTTTTGTGCTCTTTCCCAAAGACAGACAAGGGTCAAATTCTGCTCATCTGTGAGGCAATTTTGCTGACTTGCCAAGAGCTTTGCAGGATGAACAGAAGCACAGAAGTTAATCCCAACTCATCTTCTTGCTGATTAAAACTGATGTAGAAGTAACAATTGTGGACATGTTTAAGAGAACTGCTTGGGTTACCTATTATTATTTATTTATTTAGCTACTCCTTTTGCCTGAGGAAATACGGTGAGTTGTGTTTCTCTCAGCCTGGATTTGGGCTGATCCAAGTCTGCCTGGCTCAGCTCACTAAGTGAGGAAATGAGCTAATTCATAGTAATTAAATTATGAATGTCTGCTCTTTCAGGCATTCTTAATGCATGACTGTCTGGAACCCAGTGTGTGTCTTCCCATGCCTGAGAGACAATGATGGTTTGGTACTTCTGAGTTGCACAGTAAAATAAATCTTGGCTGAGCCTCTTCAGACATACTATATTGGTAGATGCCGTGGTATCAGCGTTGTTGGAGCTCCATTGGATGTTAAGGCTTGCTATTCAGTAATCACTCTTGGATCCATCTGGATCCTTGCATGAAGATGGAGCAATGTGTGTGTTTTGGGCAAACTCTCCGAGTGGTCAGGTTTCAGAGCTGTGTTTGAATTAACAAATGCATGTAGCATGCTGCTGAAGAATTTGCAGTAGATATTGTCCGAGCACTTTAGTTGTGGGCAGGGGAGGTCACATCCAATTGCTGGCAAAGTATCCCATGTCTATAACAACAGAAGAAGAAAGATGTAAAAAATAGATTTCCCTTTCTAATGCTACATTACGAGAAGGTGGCCTAGAGACCCAGGGAACATTCATCAGCCATTTACAAGCAAAAAAGCTTCACTATGTACTTCTCCACACCAACTCTTGACCTGGTACCAACACATTAGTTGCCAGCAGAGACATTTTCCACTCCTCCAGCAGCCCATGAAAGCACCAGAAATGTTGGGGTGTGAGAGGGGGCTGTCTTCAGGTGAGATATACTAAGTCCTTGATAGTCTAGGTACCTGATGGTGCTGCTTGTCCAAAAGGGGCCATTCAGACCACCTACTCTGAGACCCCCTGTGTGCTTTTGTTGTTTTGTTTCCATCTGCTATCAGATGCCTGTGGTTTTGCTGCTATGATATTATCAACATGTGTTGTATTAGCCTCAAGGGTTTAAAGTGGGCTTCTACTCCAGCAAGTAAATATAAAAACAAACATAGCAGTGGGGGGATTTTCTGTTAATGTTTCCTCTGTGAGTTTTTTAATCACACTGTGAGCTCGGATGACCTGCATCTTGTGCACTGGACCTGTGGGCTCTGCTGCGATCCTTTGTTGTTTGCTGTTCTGTGTTGATAATAAGGTTGCTCTATGGCAGGTGCAATCCTGACATTTGTTTCCCATGCTTGCTATATTTTGCAAAGACTTGTGGCTTACATGTTTTCCCTTAAAGCTGTGTTGGTCCAAGAGTGCAATTAGAGTGATAGGTGGTAACTTGAGCTGCTGTGGCTGGATTATGAATTATTATTTTGGGTCTCAGTCTTTGGGAAATCTCTTCCCAATGTGGTCTGTGTGGGGCCTGTACATGCAGTGCTGCTGTGGCCCTGGTGACGCCCACAGAATGCCCAAAAGTCTGCACTTTTGTTTTGGAAAAGTTTGGCTTTTGTGTGGAATATTCAAATAACAGCATTAGATTTGCAAACCAAACATTTGGAAGTTAAGAGACATTAAAATTAAGGTAGTTTTAATTGCTTGAGCCCAACTCTTTGGGTTTTTACATTACCAGTTACTCTTTAATAAGAACATAGTTTTTTCTCCACCTCCTTGGGACTCCTATACTGTCCAGAGCACAGAGCAGCTGCCTCACAATTGTTTCTTTATCATTCCAGTTCATTATGACCCTAGGGCCTTGTTTACTGTGTTTTATTTAAACCCTATTCTGCTTGTTGTGAGTGTCCAACCAACTGGGATGTACTTCCCTTCTGTATGGAGAAGTCTGGAATGTTACCTGCATTGCATGGATGAGGATCCAAAGCAGAACATCATGAGCTCTAACTGCACAGTCTTTCTGAGATTTTTCACTATCTACCTCTTTCTCCAGGAGCAGCCCCTTACCCTTCTTTCAAGCTGTGATAGGCAGGAAGAAATATGTGGTACTCAGTACACAATTCCTTCTCCAATGCTACAGCACATGTATGCAAAAGAACTGCACAGGTTAAAATGAACATTACAGTTGCAAAGTCAAGTGCACATAAATAAATGTTGTGGGTTAACATCTGTAGGCAGCTAAGCACCACCCAGCTGCTTGCTTGCCTCCCCTTCTGACCTCCAGTAGGACAGGGGAAGAAGAAGGGAAGACTAAAAGCAAGAAAACTCATGTGTTGAGATAAAAATAATGAAAGAGAAGTGGAAGAAATAAGAAAGAAAGCAAAATAAGTGATGCAAAAGTTATCACTCACTGTGTCCCACAGGAAGACTGATGCCCATCTAGTTTCCAAGCAGAAGATGGCTGATTTACCTAAACACCACTCCATACCATTTTATTGCTGAATGTGATGTTATACAGCATGGAATTTTTCTTTGCTTAGCTGGAGTCATCTGCCTCGTTGTCTTCCTCCCAAACTTTTGTGCACCCCTCAATCTATTCACTGGAGGGACAAAAAACCAGAGAAAGACTTGATGCTGTGCAAAGACTCTTCAGCAAAGTTAAAATGTTAATAAGTTATCAGTACTGTTTTGGTTACAGATCCAAAGCACAGCACTATACAAGCTGCTACAAAGAAATTAACTCCATCTCAGCCAGACCCAGTGCACCAAGGAAAGGGCAACATTACACCTGTATTTTGTATGTAATATGATCTAGAGGTGGATATTATAGGAAACTTTCAGTTGGCAGATGAGATCTAAGCCATAAAGTGTAGTTGTGAGAAAGGTCTGGTTTTGTATAGTTTTTTGTTTGTTTTTGTTTTATTTTGTTTTTCTTAGAGCAGTTACCCTTTGAGGGTTACTTTATTTGGGATTAGATAGAATACTTAAAACTGTCTTACAAATTTGGAGTCTGTCCTTGGAACATATTCTAAGACATCTTTAAAATTAGTTTTGAAGACATTCCCCTTCCAAATTTTTTTTGTTCGCTTCTGTCCCTTCATAGAAGAAAAAAAATTTAAATATGTCTTTTCAAAGGCACAAAAAAAGATCTTGCAGTGCAAGTGACATTGCTAAAAATAGAGCCCTTGGGATTTGTTCGGTTTATTTCTCTCTAGATTTTTATTGTGTGGGTAACCCCTTGGAAGCTGAGGTTGTTGATCTGACTGTTTCCAAAGCACGTCCGTCTCTTCACGTATCTTTTGTACAGGGGCCGCTTCTGTTGTGTTAACACTGTTTGCTTCCTGGTTTATTTGCTCCTCTGAATTCCAGCTCAAAGAGGTTAAAGCTTTATAAAAGTGAGTTGAGCAAGGAAGTGGCTCCACAGTTGATGATGAAGCGCACACATCTGTGACCCACGCTGTGCTCACATGTTAGTTTATTGTTGGCCTCACAATAAAGGATAGTGCTGGGTTTTTGTTCAGCTAAACAACTTTGATGGAATGAATTGTATAGAAAAAAAGAATAGATGAAGCCTGACTGTTATTTGCCAAAATGTTCTTTGTTTTAGCTGCACTGTGGGGGATGCAGAACTCCCAGAAGAGGATGGTCTCTATAGCAGCCAAGGGGAGCTGATGAATTGGATAGGGATGCAGAGGCAGAGGTTCAGCAAAAAAGGCTGAAAAATTTTTCTGACTCTGCCTGCCCTTTGGGTTTGCTTGTCTTTAGCTGACAGCCCCAGGCTTTCACTTTGACTATACTACAGGGGTAGAGACTCTGCTATATCAGGAAGTTGCACTGTAAATGCGGCTGGTGCCATTTGCCCTGAGTTTGGTTCAGAATTGACATGCACGGATAGTACTTAGTGCATTTTGGCAATGGTATAGCCAGTGGCTGGAGTGTATCAGCAGCTGCAGGAAACTGAGTGCTTGGTGTTAGAAAATCCGTTTTTCTTGCTGGACAAATGAAAATCACTTTATCTCTCTTTTCATAAACATTGTCCATATAATTGGAGGCCAAGGTTCAAGTTCAAACTGATAAGATTATTTTGCTTCCCTAAGCTGCATGACAATGGTCCCCCTGGCAAATTAAGCCATGGACCTCCTTTTTCTGTAATGGGAACCAATCTCATTAGAAACAGAGCTGGATTAGTGATGAGTCCAACCTACCATACAGATACGCATTCTGACCCCAGCAGGCCTGAAGTGCCTTTTGTTCACTCAGCCTCCTCTGCGTTTTCCCATTGCTTGTACATCTGTGTGCTGGAGCTGGGGGTGATTATTTCTGCTCTAGCAACGCCTGCTGGGGGGTAAAATAGAAGTTGATTGGCCAGCAGGGTATCATAATATGAATAATAGAGTATTTTTAAAATGTTTTTCTTGATTCACATCGTTGGAGTACAAGACTGATTAAGATGCTTGTTGCAGGATATTTGAGATTAAGGGACACTCCTCACTGGTTTGGCCTGTGAGACAGAAGGTGATCCTTTTTTGCTTCTCAGCAGTAGTGACTTCTACAGATCAGAAAATCTGGACCTATTCACACCAACCCTTCCAACATCTGAACACTGGAAACTCTCTTTTTGGGGAAATGAAAGAGAAATCTTTTCACCTCTGACCTGTGTTGGTTTTGTCTGTCCTTCTTGGTGGTGATTATTCACTCCTGATGGGTTGGTTGTACATGGTCTCTCCAAACTGTTTTATCAAGCAATTGGGACTGAGAATACTGAGCTGGCTCTGTGCACACCAGTGTCAGCAAGAGAGGAGCAGGACTGTGCTTGCAGCAGGCTCTTGGGGAGATATTGTGGCTCAGGAGCAGTGCTGAGCTGTGGGGGTGCCTTTGTTTGCCCTAGTTCAGTGTGGGTGTTGTACCTGCTGCTGTTGTCTGTTGTTTGCTTTCTTCTCTTTGCATCCTTACATTCTGCTTTTGTGATCCATTCTATCTGTCAGTCAGTCTGTCTATCTATTGGTATTATCGGCAATTTATCCTCTTGCTGAGGTCCCTCAGCTCTGGGAGATTACAGGTACAGCTCTGGCTGATTCCAGCTGCTGCCATGAGATGAAGCCATGCTAAGAATGCTAAGAGTGGCACTGCTTCCTGAGTTAAGTGCCATTTTCTGATCTTTAGGGAAGTCCTTGTACCCTTGCATCTCTCCTATGTCCTACTTCTCTGGATGATCTTGGAGTTATTGCCAGGAGCTTGACTCCTGGGTGGAAGTTTGTGCTTGAAGCAGTCTGTCACGGAGGGCAGACCGTGGCCAGTGTTTGAAAGCGGCACCAATGAAATAATGACCCTGGCCAGTTATTGCAGTAATTTGTTGCTATTGATTAGACTGGAGACTGATGCTGAAGTGTGAGGAGTCCTGACTTGGTGAGTAATTCAATATGCAGCTGTAGGGCTATTCCCCATGAGGGAGAGAGAACTGGCTTCTCTTTATGCCCACTCCAGATGGATATGAAGTGGTTTTTTTAAAAATAAATGTGATTAGCAAGAACAAGGGTTAACCAAGGTAATTAGCACTGCTAAGCTATAGTATGTCTCTCACCAGCCAGGCTACAAATAGGCAGCCAAAGAAACAGATCTGTTTTCTGTTCTTGTTGCATTTCTGGATATATTTTAAGGTTTCTCAGAAAGACCGGAACAATGAAACACCGTTTGACAACAGCAATCTCTTTTCTTCATGGTGCAGCCTGAGTAAACATCCAGACCCTTTCCTTCTGGGATTGCTCATTTCCTTTTTTTTTCTTTTCTCCTGAAATAAAAACAATACTCCCCCAAAAGCACAACTTCTGCAGTGCTGTGGCAGAGCCAGACTCTGTCACTGCACCAGGCAGGCATCAGATGAAGCATTGTCTTCTGGTTTTTCCCTCTAAGCTGCAACTCAGGGAAAACAAATCACAGCAGCAAAAAACCCCCTTTTTCAAAAAAATCCTATGTTTTAATGCTGTCAAAAGTAGTAACTAATACCCACCCGGAATTTCTCTCAGTCCTTTTCTGAAGGTTTCCATCCTTTATAGATGGAGAGATGAGGCACATGGGAAAGAAATCACATGTAGTGAAATGAAATATTGTCAAGCCAGTTGGAGCCACACTCCTTGGGTGTCCTGAAGTCTGAGGCTGTAGCCTCGAGCCTGGTTCAACTGTGAGAGGAGCCTCTGATTAAAGAGTCTGTCACAAACCTCCTGTGTGTCCCTGCCTACACAGCCCTGAAGCTCATTGTGAGAGCCTGGGATCTGTGGGATTCAGCTTCTGTTTTCATGCCTGTCCCTTTTGCTTCCATGTTTTCTGAGTGTCTCCATGTGTCTTTTACTGTAATTTGAGTCCTTGCCGGTTTTCTTGGAGCCCAGATCCCATACTTACCTGGATTTTTGTGACTTCTAAATAGTTTGGGGGCTGGGAAGCTGAAAGTTGTGTATACTCCCCCATTAACAGTGCAGAAAGGTCTCCTGAAGTAGATGGGTAACTCTGAGCAGATGGTGAGATAGACTGCCTATCTATCTAGGCTGTCTATCTGCTGCTTCCAGGTGAATGATCATGTCTGATTAGTTAGATGAAATTACTTCTGGAAAGGATGCCTTTACTTGTATTTCTGCAGTCCAATACATCAGAAAGGGCTCAAAAGTAGCATACAGAGTGTTTACCCACATCTGTAAAGTTTCCCAGCAAACGCTTTT
Source organism: Acanthisitta chloris (assembly GCF_000695815.1). Classification (NCBI taxonomy): domain Eukaryota; kingdom Metazoa; phylum Chordata; class Aves; order Passeriformes; family Acanthisittidae; genus Acanthisitta; species Acanthisitta chloris. Next base: position 9,117 of record NW_008670222.1, on the reverse strand, counting down.
GAGGAGACACTGCTGCAGCAACTTGCTAGCCTGTCAGACCTATGGTGGCTGCCTGCCTATACCATGCAGCTGTGGCTCAGCCTGGTGACAGGCTCTGATATTACCTTTCCCAGTATCCCCATGCCTTTCTTGTGAAGGTGGTAGGGAATGAAACACTTCTACTGTTTTTTTTACCACTGGGGCTGCAGTCCATCTCCCTCTGCTCCCCAGTGCAGTATCATAATTATATTGGTCCAAACTTTGCATGTTGTCTTACAAAGGATCAAATCAATCTGACCCATCTTGATCTCCAGGGAAGACCTCGTTGCAGCCTTTCAGTACTTAAAGCGGACTTATAAGACAGAGAGAGACTTTCCCATAAGGCCTGTAGTAATAGGACAAGGAGAAATGGTTTTAAACTGAAATATTTAGACTAGACATAAGAGAGAACATTTTTATGATGTGTGTAGTGAGACATTGGAACAGGTTGCCCCAAGAAGCTGTGGATGCCCCATCCCTGGAAGTGCCCAAGATTATGATGGAGAAGGCTTTAAATACCTGATCTAATGAAAGATTTTGTGGTGGTTGGACTCAGTGATTTGTAAAGGTCCCTTCCAACCCAAACTGTTCTCTGATTCTGAGATTTAAGAATTGTCTTTAAAGTCAGACTTGTCCCTTTGTGCAAGGGACAGTAGTGACGATTACTTTTCTACTGTGGGGTTAGAGAGGACTGAAGGATGCTGCTAGTATCCTGAATGAGATCTAACCCTTGTATCCATGCCTGCTGCACGAGGAATCGCCTTATAAAGCCCTTGTCAGCCTTGTCAGTGTTGGTGGATTAGTGCAGAGCTGCATTTCTGTGTCTGCTGGCCAAAGCAGCCCAAGATACAGAATGCTGGATGGGGAGGGAGGCTGGCTAAATGCCTGATCCCTTGTTTCAGGGGCCTTCTGGCCCATTTCCTAGCATAGTTTTCTGGAGAACATCAGAGCTACCTTCAACCCAGCTGGCTGCCATTGGCATTATGCCAGCACTGATGGATATGGAGGGAGATCAGGCTTTTTCCTGAGCACTTGGCCTGGTGTTGGTGGGGCAAGAGTGAGGTCAACACCCTTTTCTGCTCTTGAAGGAGTGGCTATCAAGGGGCAATAGCTTTTCATTTGGGCTTTTTCCATTGGTGACAATGAGCCTGATTTGCATTGTAGAGAAGCTCTTATGTAAATGGTGCCTGGTTTATGTGATAAGAGAGCTCAGCTGTGCTCTAGCTCCTGTGGGACTTGAAATGAGGGTAAGAAGTGTTCTTAGACACTAGGCCTGTGGAAGGGACACTTGTCACAAAAATGTGGGGAGGAGAGGCAGGGAAATATCTGTCTGATGGTGTGTTTAAACACAGACTGAGCATGCGGGAAATTGGTGGACAGAGGTGAAAATTTACTCTCCCAGGCTGTTCTCCATCTTACTCTTGCCTGGCTATGTGAGGAGAGGATCCAGGCTTCCCAATACCCAGGCACAAGCAAAGCTTGGTGTATCTTAAGCACTCTGAGGAAGGCTGTTTTATTATTACTCTGATTGCTGGTTCATGTTAGTGCTTCACAGGGATAAATCATTATTGGTGTTTCTAATAAGGGTTTTAGGATTCTTCTGGAAACCTTAAAACCTGCAGTAGTAAGGTAAGGCTGCAAATTAAGCACCCTGGGGGCTTGGTGTGCCTCCAAGGCAAGACAGGCCATGTGCTTTTTGTTTGTGACTTTTCTAGCTTTACTTGAAAACTGTAATGTTTCTACCCACTTGTCCCTCTAGTTTTGAATTCCCACCAGGTCTTCAGTTAATATGTTCAAGCACATTCAATAAATCTGTCAAGAGTAACTCATAGCTACAGTTCATTGATCATTCGTGGCTGTAGAAGGATCTTGCTGTAGAGAATACCAGTAACACTATTTTGCAGATGAAGAAACTGAGGCACAGATTGTACCATTGGCAGTGGAATCCTGTTTTCCTTAACTGTTCCAAAGACACTTTCATCTCACCTAAATTTTTCCTTTGGACTTCTTGGGGATGCATTGTCTGACTTGCATTACAGCTATGTCTAGAGATCTCTGTCGTCCCATGGTTACTGTTTCCTCTCCATTGACCCAAAGAGGATCCAGACAACTCACTTAGACTAGATGGATTATGCTCAAAACCTCAGTAAAGTGGGGAGCAGCAAAGATGGCAACCTGCCTTCTAGCCCATCTCCTGGCCCTTTTTACTTCTTGGCATGTTGCTGAAATGCAGTGGATATAAGGTAATTCTGTAACTCCTTTCTGTCTTTTTAGGACACCTTTTTTTTCAGACAACTCAGTGTGCTGAGATCTGAAACTGGAATACCACTCTCTGTTAATGTCCTTACAAGTAATGTCTATGCAGTGGATTGCTAATCTTGCAATTGCTCCCTTACCCTGAGGAATACCAGGTAAAACTCCTTGTACAGCTTTGATGGAGCAAACAAGCCCAAGAAGGGGCACTGCCTCAGTGGTTTGAGATTAGTGCATTTGGGTTTTCTATTTTTCACTTTTTAGCCTAAGGACTTCCATTCGTTGTTTTGATGTACGTGCCACCCACTATTCTTAGAAATGCTGTGCTTGCTTGAAGATCAGAATAACATTCATTCACTCTGAAACAAGCTGGGAATTTGTTTTCTTGGGTGTTGTAAAACTGACTAGGTGTAACTGCTGCAATTAGGAGGTGATGAGCTAATCTCATTAGTCAATGGGAAGAAACTCTGGGATTAGTTGGCTGGATAAGGAAGTATGAACATAAATTTTGATGTGCCAGATGGCCTGGCATAGTGGTTCCACTTATTTGAGAGGAAGGAGGGCTGATAGTAGCTTTGAAGAAGAAAAGCTGTAGCAAGAGATGGCATGTGATTTCTCTGAGCTAAGAACCTGTTTTTGTGATTTCTCAGTGGACTGAAGGCATGTGGCATCCATCCAGATCTGCTGTCTTTTTATTTTTTGACCAGTTTTAGGCAGTAAGAGACAGTCCTCCAGCAAAAGTTAATGAGGCATTGGCAGTATATGGCTGTGCTTGTATGATTAGTGGCTCAGCAAGAAGAGATAATCCCGATCTCTCGTTCTTTTAGAAGGGGCTGATAATTTAAATATCTTTGTAGGGAAGGTTGTGTTTATGATGTGCCCTTATCCAAAAATAGGTAAGACTTCAGGTTCAGATATCCCAGTATTTGTTTTCAGGATGAGATTTCAGGCTCTTTCAGCAGAATGATTTGTTTGGGATCACCTCTTCGTTTTCTGAGATCAGTCCTTTCATCTTCATGAAAGTAGGCCAAGAGATAGAGGTTTGAGGGTCAAAAAATACAGAAAAATTGCAGTTTTCAGAAGTGACCTCTGAAATAGGAATATCTCTGCTTTGGCTTGGTCCAACCTGAGATACTGTCACCAGGTTTTGCTTTCACAGAGGACCCACTGGCTCCTTTAATTTCTATTAATTTTTCTCTGCTTGGCACCATCACACACTGATACATCAGCACACTGAGGCTCTTCCCATCCTGAGTCTCTCTGCAGAGCTATGGCAGAAGCGATATCCCAAAATTTAAGTGGGAAGAAGTTGGATGTAGCCCTTTGCTTTTCTGCTTTGCTGCATGCTCAACACAAGCACTTGTTCCTTACCTCTCTCACCAACATTTTTCCAGGAGAAAAACAATGAGCAGGGTTTGCCAGGCTTGGCTGTATTGCCTAAAACAAGAGCTGAGGAAATCCAATTGTGCACACTGGCTGCTTCACCTGGCAGCACCTTGGTGATACTTTCTTTTTGTGAGCATCCAGTGCAGGCGAAAGCTTGTCCTGGGCTCTGCACCATTGTGGCAGCTCTACTGATGAGTGCCCAAGCTTGAAACAGTCTGATAAAAGCTCTTAGTCTCTAAAGCAGTGTCCAAAATAGTGGCTAGCTTCATCTGGCTGTGAAATAATGAAAAGTGTATTTACGGTAAGAAGTCTTACTGAAAAATGTACTTGTAAATGGGACACAGCCTGTCAGCACCTGAATCTCTCAGTAGAAGGGAAAGGGAGAACTTTTTTATACTAGTTGAGTGTGTTTGGTATTATGAAAGGTCGCAGGGCTGGATCTTCAAAGGGTGGACGATAACGTAGGTGTGATGGCAGCAATGCTGCAGTGATAATATCTGTGTACAGCCAGAGAGATCCTCAGGTTAAACATAACTGGACCATTCTCCTAGGATCCTTTAGCATCCCCAAAGAGTAGTAAGGGCTATAGTTTCTTAGCCCCTATCTTGAGTCCTATTTACATTATCATGGGTCAAGATCAACACCTTTCTTACCCATAAATGCCTTGCACACTGCAGCATTTTGACACAATACATGTGGCTGAAGCACTTCCAACCTAATGCCTTCTTAAGAGCAGGCCATATGCAAGAAGTAGAATTTATTGTGGAAAATGTTAATCTGGCAAGGGACATCCTCCTTCTGCAAAGGATCTGGGTTCTACTGCTTTAAGGGGACCCAACTGCCAGGCAGTGCAGTGAGTGGAGGCACTCAGCATTGGCAGGGCAAGTCCCTGTGGAGACACAGCTGTGGGGGAGGCTGTTGTAAATCACAGTGGCCCCAGATGTCGGGCAGGGCAGAGAGGAGATTGATGGGGTGGGTGGGGAAGCTGAGGCAAGGAGAGTTCAAGCATCACCCTGACCCTCCAGAAGGGAAAATAGCCCCAACCCTCAGCAAGGTTTGATTGAAGCCTGCTGTTCCCCTGAAGGGGAAAGGTCAGGCTCTGCTCTCTCAGGCGCCCTCAAACAAAAAACCTGTTTATACAGGACCCACCCCTGTACCTTGTGAGGTGGTGGGTAAATGGGCTTGGAGACATTCAATGCTCCTCTCTCTGGTAACATTTGTGTCAATGAACAGTAGAAATTCAGATTGGGCTGGTAGTAAAAGCCTGGAAGCAAGTGGGCAGGTCAAAACCCACATAAACATTAACTGGATTTAGCCCCCATGAGTGCTGTATTGGTGGTTCAGGGATGATGCTGTTCAGCTCTGAGTTTCCCTCACAGAAGGGATGGGCTGTGTTTGGGGGTGGTGGTTCCTGTATATTCCTGCACATATGCCTGTGCCCTCACAGCCTGAGCACAGTGCAGGGTGCTGCTGTACCTTGGCAGAGAAGGGTTCCCACACTTCATTGCCAGCTCTATGCCACAGGTACCCCAATGACCTGGCATAAGGTCCTGGCTGCCCTGATGGTTTAGCTGGAAGTGGGATGTCAATATACTGTGTGCCTTGGGACCTGCAGTCAGGAGGACAGGCATTTAGAGGTGTCCTGAATTGCCTACAGTGGAGGTGTCTGTCAGAAAAATTGACCTTCTCTGCTCCCAGGCATCCTCTTTCCTGACTTCCCTCTCAATGTGGACATGGAATAGCTTCCGACCATCTGAACTATTACTGTGACCTTCTCCCTGCTGCAGTCATTCAGAGGGACTCTGTTGGTCCAATGTCACCTGATGAGTACTTGTCCAAGTGTCATATAATACGAACACAAATGCCTCTGTCATTTGTATATACATGACAGAAACATGGATACTGGGAATGAGATTTGATTTCTGTGTCCTGTCCTGCTTCTGGTTTGTGCTCACACTGTAGATAAAGCTTCTTGAAATGAGCAGCCTGCTTGACTTACCCTGGCTAAAGGTTGGGCACCTCTTCAACGATCCACCATAAGAAGTAGCAGTTCAGGAGCAAATTTCTGTGTGACTTGGATGTTTCCATCAAAGTAGAGGAGGCAGACAAATAGCTTCAACCAGCCGATTTTAATGTGCCACCGTACGTCTGTTGGAGCCCTCACAGCTGCTTTCCAACCTCTCCTCTCCCTTTCTGCCCTTCGAAGAAGCTGAACCAAGTACAGCTTAGCCAAGCATGGGCAATCTGGCACCTCTGCTCTGGTCCTGCATGGCTTTTATCTGTTTGAAAGTTACCGGTATAGAACACATTGTTTAATGGCCCAGTAAATTAATTGGCAGCCTCTGTAGGTTGTTCTGTAGCTGATGGCTTGCAGGGAGCTGTTGGAGTGGAAAAGCATAACAAAGTGCCAACTTACTAGGCCATGACGGTGCCCACTGTATGGCAGGCGTTTTCCTAACACAGAAGGAAACAAAGGCATTTCACTGAGGAATGTTGCAGGCAGAGACTGACTCACAAGCAGGGTAAGGGAAAGGAGTTTAAAAAAGCCTAAAACCAGGGGAGAAGCTCTAAATGAGTAGTTTGAATACAAAGTTGGCACTCTTCAGATACTGGAGTCTTTGCCACAGGATTGTAGCTGAAAACTGACTTGAATTTATTTATACAGAGTTTGATTCCATGGTGTTTCCTGTGTTGAAGAGAAGATCAAATTCTGCACAAGTCTGTGAAGTTCTTCCTCCTGCTCTTTCTTTTCAAGGCACCAGAGATGTAACTAACGAGGAAAGTACAAGTTGTATCTCTGCCGGCTGCTGCTGAGGCACTGGCTTTTCCCAGCTCTCCAGAGTCACCTTCTGATCAGTAAACAGTGCAGAGACTGGGAAATATGACCTTAAAATACTCTCCCATGTGTGCCAAAGTGCTGATATTAAATATCAAAAGCAAAAGGTTTCTCTTGCCTGTTTCAAATCGAGATTCCAGTCTGTGTGAGGAACTAAAGGTGCCATCAAGAAAGAACACAAATGAGACTTGCCAGTGACATATGAAATAAAAGATATTACATCATTTTAAAATATCATGGAGATCACCCTTTTGTCTGCCTGATGCATTCGTTCAGCTCTTTCGTATAAGGCCCATTACTTTGTTTCTCCAATTTTGTAAAAGAAGCTATCAAGGCTTATTTGAGTTGTCTAGATATTGTAAGAAATAAAGCAAAATTGCCTTGCTGTGCCCTGGTCTGAGGTGGTTTCTTTGTGAAAATCCTTCTTTGCGATTATGTCTCCTTACCTTTGGAGCTAGAATTTAGCTTCTTCCATGTTCACTGTTGTTATAGTTCCTTTAATGGTCAACAGGGAGGGAGATGCAGCTCCAGAAGTCAGTTACTCCTAATGAACTTTGAAACACTGAGACTTAAGTAGGATCTTAACCAAGTAGGATCTTAGCTCTTGCTCAGACTCCTGGCATCTTGGTGTGAAGTAAGGATTTCAAGCAGGACTCAAGAGCTAAATATTGTATTGAATCTGGGTATGAGCCTATGTTACTACTTAAAGTCGCTGAGTGGTTTGCCTTTGGAATAATGAATGGAACAAAACTTCACTGTGGGAGTCTAATCTTACCAGAAAGGAAATCTGACTTTAGGGCTTCAGCAATCCAAAATGCCGCAGTATTGTAATGCAAGAACTTCCTCTGTGTGTTTGAAGTTGTTAAAACTGAGTTTGATGGGTTTAATTTTATATTAATTCAGAAATGTGGTCTTGTTCTGCAGTTGGGATGGAGGAAAATGCGTGCAGGAGTTATGGAAGGGACTGCAGCAGAGAACAGATTTCCAGCTGTTTCCTGGCCCCATGGCTTTTCCACCACCACTTGGCTTGCAGTCCCTTTGCCTGCCATGTGTCTGTACATAGGGACCTAAGGATAGTCTGACCAAAATGAAATAGAGCACATGGTTTGGAGGTGAGAGCTAGAGATAGTGGGGCAAGTCTGCTTACTTGATGGGTTCTATGGGTTTTACAAAGAATTATGAAATGCCAGGAATAGTTTGCCTGAAAGACCTTACTGTGACTTTCTGCACACATTGTACATCCAAGGTGGCTGATCAGTGGGATTCATTATAGGAAAATAACGTTAACTTGCTGTTTCATTTGGTCTGATTAGCCAGAGGCCACTAACCTGCTGCCAGACTATTCCCTTGGCTGTCTGACCTCAACTGGCTTTGACTGGAAGGGTGGGAGTGTGTCTGCTGAGAGATGTGCATGGGCAGTGCTGATTGTGTGCTCAGTATTGACAGATCTGATAAAAGCTGCCTTCGCTCCCTCTGGGAAGGAAGAGAGCACCTCAGTGCCTCAACCAGCAGATCTTAAACACAGTCATGCCTCACGCCAGTTTATGTGGAAACAGACTGGCAGCCCTCCTGTTTTGCCTTGTCTTTACATAATGAGACACCAAAATATTGCTTGTCTTGGCTAAACAGCAGAAATAGGCTGTGATGAATTGCGTTTGTGCCTGTTTCTGATCAGTTTAAGGTGCTTGTTTCAAGTGGCCAGGAGGAAAGATGAGTGTTTACATTTTCTTTACATGCTGATGCAGCCTCTTTGCCCCTGAGTAGTCCAGATTAACACATAGCCAAGAGTTCTGGCATAGGGCCACGAAGACAGATTATTCACTGTACTTTGAAAGAGTGCTGGGTTTCTGTATCTGACCTTTTGGGTGGATAAATGGGAGGATTAGCTGCTAAGGAAGCAATTATCCACTCTCTATAATTAATATCTCCTTTTTATTCTCTGGTGTTACTTGACCTGGAACCAGAACCTGTTGGTGTTGCTAGTTTTGTGTAATTACCACCTTTAAAACGAGGGCTAGAGCCCCTGACCTTTCGAAGTCAGCCCAGTGGAAGTGGGGAGTAAGTACACAAGGGTGAATTTCTTGAATCAAGCCCCGGTGTTCAAAACAATGAAGAAGGGGTTGATTAAAGACTGTAGATTTGTCCCTTAGGTAAGTCTCTACCCTTTAATACCACTGTGTCTTTTGACATGAAGATTAAATATGCCTGCTATTCTTCTGAAACAAAGCCCGCCCTGTCGATAAAGCAAACAGGTGCCTAATGCTTCTGCACATGCCTTTGGAAAGGTTTTGCCTTTCCCATCAATTCCGCTGTGTTTTCAGCTCTCACAGTTGAAAATGCTGTCTTGATCAGGTGCAGCTAGAGATTGCCATTCTGTACCATTTATGAACCCGTGCAGATGTAGCCTGAAGCTGATACCATCTGAGAGTTCTAGGAGGGGGATATACTCTTTCTACTCTACTTTTAAACGCAATCCTGGATTCCTCGTTTGTCCCTCTGTCTGTTTGGAGGTATTTATAGTGTCCATTGCCATTATAAAAGAGCTGTAGACTAAAAAAATATTTAATGATTCTCTGGAAATGTTATGTTTTGGTGACTATCTGGATGTTAAAAAAAATATATTT
>NW_008670221.1:0-1059 GCF_000695815.1 Acanthisitta chloris | reverse complement strand
AATCCCCCAGGGACCCCCAAAACCCCCCAAGGACCCCCCAGAGACCACCCGGGACCTCCCAGGGACCCCCAGGAAAGGGACAATAAATAAGGGGAAGGGGTAAGAAGGCCCCCAGGGCAGAGGGGCAGGAACTGGTTTGTACTGGTCCATACTGGGAGAAGCCACATGTGCATTAAATGGCAGCTGGGAACACCCAACCAGTCCATACTGGTCCATAGTGGGAGGACACAAGGCCACGTGGGTGAAGGGCTCCCAGCTGAGCTGCTGTACTGGTCCATACTGGGAGGACACAAGGCCACGTGGGTGAAGGGCTCCCAGCTGAGCTGCTGTACTGGTCCATACTGGGAGGACACAAGGCCACGTGGGTGAAGGGCTCCCAGCTGAGCTGCTGTACTGGTCCATACTGGTCCGTGCTGGGATGGCTGAAGGCCACGTCAAGGCACTGGTCCATACTGGTCCATACTGGTCCAACCCAAGGCGATGCACAAGAGGAACTCCCAGTTGCGCCTCCTGCCCCTTGCTGGTCCATACTGGTCTGGCAGAAGCCAATGTGGATCTAGGATGTCTTACTGGTTCATACTGGTGGCACATCCCACGATGATGCCGAATCCCAGCAGGGAGGCACTGGGCTGTACTGGTTCATACTGGTGGGACGTCCCCAGGTGATGCCAAGTCCCAGCAGGGAGGCACTGGGCTGTACTGGTTCATACTGGTGGGACGTCCCCAGGTGATGCCAAGTCCCAGCAGGGAGGCACTGGGCTGTACTGGTTCATACTGGTGGGACGTCCCCAGGTGATGCCAAGTCCCAGCAGGGAGGCACTGGGCTGTACTGGTTCATACTGGTGGGACGTCCCCAGGTGATGCCAAGTCCCAGCAGGGAGGCACTGGGCTGTACTGGTTCATACTGGTGGGACGTCCCCAGGTGATGCCGAGTCCCAGCAGGGAGGCACTGGGCTGTACTGGTTCATACTGGTGGGATGTCACCGTGGTGACCTTGGGGTCATCACAGTGACCTTGGGCTATCCATGGTGACCTTGGGGTCATCACAGTGACCTTGGG
>NW_008670220.1:0-19447 GCF_000695815.1 Acanthisitta chloris | reverse complement strand
CCGGGCACTGCTCTGCTCCCGGCGCACAGCGCGGTCGGGACGCGGCACTTAAAGCTACAGAGCTTCCAGTCGCTCTGCAGCGCCTGGCACTGCTGTCAGCACCACATCTCCGAGCCAGACACACGGCTCAGGGTAACAGCCGAATCGGAAGCACATCAGGAGTGTCACAGAATCAGCCTGGTTGGAAAAGATCTCCAAGATTACCCAGTCCAACCCTACCCTGGTCACTAGACCATGGCACTAAGTGCCACATTTAGTCTCATCCTAAAAACCTCCAGGGATGGTGAATCCACCACCTCCCTTGGCAGCACATTCCAATGCCTGAGCACTCTCTCTGTAAAAAATCTCTTCCCAATATCCAACCTAACCCTCCCCTGGCAGAGCTTGAGTCTGTGCCCTCTTGTCCTGCTGCTGGTTGCCTGGGGGAAGAGACCAACTCCCACCTGACTCCAACCTCCTGTCAGGAGTTGCAGAGGGTAGAAGGTCTCCCCTGCGCCTCCTCTTCTCCAGGCTGAACACCCCCAGCTCCCTCAGCCTCTCCTCATGGCACTTGTGCTCAGTCCCTTCACCAGCCTCGTTGCTCTGCTCTGGACCTGCTCCAGCCCCTCAATGTCCCTCCTGAGCTGAGGGGCCCAGAGCTGAGCACAGTAGAGTCAAAGTGACACAACATAACAAAGCAACAAACAAATCCATGAAAATCCAAGAAAATGTGCTAATTAGTCTACTTAATATAATCACAGAGCCTTCACAAGCTTTATAGAGCAATAAAAGCAAACCCAACCTACCAGGCCAAATCTTACCTCCATTAAGAGGAGCCCACGCTTTCCTTAGAGACCTCTGTTACTCCCAAAGTGTGGCAACAGAGCACTGGTGTCCCATGCTGCTAAAAGGAGACTGTACCCACGAAGAAACAGAAGCATCATAATGAGAGCATCGACAGCTACTCTTCCATGCAAATGGAACTCAAGCAGCTCTGGCACGTTGCAGTCCAGCAGAGAGCCTGAGTGGGTCTCGCTGTGCCAGGAGCTCCAGCAGTGCTGCCACCCTTAGCTCCCTCCTCCGACAGCAGGAGACAGTGGCCACCACAGCTGAAGTTGGATGATGGGATCAAGCCTTAGCAATGTGGGGGGACCCAGACACCCCCAAGTGTCTCAGCCAAGGTCAGACAAAGCCTCGTAAGTGGAGGCAGCACTGAGAAGGGCAGGGAGGGGATGGGTGCTGAGCACCCTTCCCTGCTCTGGGCACTCTCCATGCACCATCCCACATGGGGCAGCCCCTGGCTCCTTCACCTTCTACAGTATTTCTTTCCTGAAGTTACTTAGTAACACTGGAGAGAGGACAGATTGTGGGTGGAGGGGGCAAATGAGCTTTGATGGAGCTTAAAAACTTACGGAGATTAGATTCTCATATGATCCCTGTAACAAGATGAGAACTCTTTACAAGGCCCCTTAAAACCAAAACGTTTGGGAAAAAATACAGCAGGGGCTAAACCCATTTATTTGGAGAAATCTGAATGCTACCAAACATTAAGTAATGCAAAGTAAGAAGTGAGAGTGAGAAACTGGTGGAAAATTCCAGACCCGAGTTGTGATCATTCCCTGGCTGTGCTGTTCCTGTCCCTAAAGTGGTGCTTAGACTGTGGAGAACAGGCAACCTCCCCACCCTCTCCCTCATCCAGAGTACTTCAACCTCCCCACCCTCTCCCTCATCCAGAGTACTTCACGTGTGGAATGACTCTGGAGCACCTGAGGTGCACATCTGACTGACGGGATGAGAAGCCACTGTCAGGGCTCCTCACAGCAACAACTGCACAGCACACCCAGTGTCAAGGAAACTGGGAGAAGGAGAACACAAACAGAGCCGTAACAGGAAGACAAATCCCTGGCACTGAAATGGCAGAGAAGCCTAAAAGCAGTTTCTAACAACTAGAAGGAAACTGGGCCAGCACCATAGCAGGATGCCCTTGGTCTGGCTCCGAGACCTCAGGAGGCACAAGGAGCAGAGGCTGAGGACTAGGCTGGCCAAAGGGTTGGGACTAGATGATCTATAAGATCCATTCCAAGCCCTAAAGTTGTATGATATCCAAGCTAAACATAAAACACTTATCAGGATCCCTGTGAACAGTGCAATGCACACATTAGTTTTATCCACTTGCCAGAGTATAGTTACTGCAAACTTTGTCAGTTTTCAGATTAATAACCTATACTGTCCAGTGTGTTCTTACAGCCAGTTCAACTAATGAGGAATGTGTTAGGAACTAAATATGGAGCACAGGGACTAAAATCAAAGCCCATTGAAACCAGCAAACACTGCCAAAGTTCAACTGGGACTGCGCTGAACATCAGGCAACTCAGGACTTCAGAAAGAAGACATTATTCCTAAAGTCCAAAGAATTTCTAATTCTCCTGATCTGCTTGATATGTAACAGGCTCAGCTTTCTTCTAACCAAACTAGGAAATCCTCCCTAGATAAGTCCCAAGTGGCTGCATTTTCTACTCCAGCTCAGGGCACCTGCTTACAGCACAGCTCCCATGACAGGCAGGCAGGATGATGCTCAAGCAGTTCAACTCCTTCACTGGAGCACAGGCTCCCCAGAAACACAGATCTTCAGGGACTCTCTTGCACCCACTACTGCAAACCTGATTCTTGATACTGCACTTGAACCCACCAACAACAGGTGCTGTCCTCCTGCCCTTCCAGCAGCTCAGTCCCACAGAACAACTCACTTCTGTGCCTCTTTCCAAGTCAGGGTAAACGTGGTCCTTAGTGCAGAGTGTTGACAGGCACAGGACTCATCTCTGAGGAGCTTCACCTCAGTCTGGGAGGTGCTGCAGCACCCAGTGATGAGCAGTGACCTCCTGTCTAACACCCTTTACAAGGAGGTCCTAGTTGTACAAGTACAAGGGATCTCAGCCACCCTGAAAACACAGTGTGATAAAATACAGAACAGGAAAGGAAAATGGGAAAGAGAAAGGGACCTCACCTGTTGTGCTCAAGAAAACTTCTGGGCCCACAAACAGGTATTCTCTCCCAGGAAAGGAAACCTTTCTCCCTAACTTTTTAAAGAACTACTACTACTGCTTTCAGGGCAAAGGAGATCCCCTTAAAAACCAGGGACTTCAAAATCCTCTTTGTCAGACAAATAAAAGATGATCTTTAGTATCAAATGATACAGCACAAAAATAAGTTTGTGGTGGAGGTCTGAAATGGGTCAAATTCACTGCTGGTAAAGCACTGAGCCTGCAGGTAAAATAATGATCTCAGAAAGTCAACTACTGACAATTAATGCTGAAAATAGGACCTGATAAGCCATTTCAGCCCAGGTGTTGTGCCCATTTTGCAGCTGCTGACAACATTCTAAGCCCTTGAAGATGAACAAGGATGTCTCTCTCCCTGCAGGAGGTCCTGATGCCTCCCACTGTCTCAGTGCAGATGGAGAACCATGAAATCAGAGCCAGGCAAGGAGTGGGAGGAAATAATGGAGTTTCAAAATGTATTAAAATATTATTCATGAATTGGTTTCAAAATTATTTAAATACCTGATTGAATCTTTGCATCTGTTGCTGCAAGAGGTGATATTAAAAATTTAAGACCTCTCAAAGAACTAGATGTTTTCTTCAGGTACAGAAACTGGTTATAGTGAACTCTGAATTAATAACTTCACTAGGTTTCTATAGAACTCCCAGAAATGGAAACACTTAGCGATAAAATTTATATCCCCTAAGTTTACACTCCGCACTAACTGGATGTCAGATTATCTACACAGTTCATTAGTTTACAAACTTTTGCTCAAGTGAACAGGTGGGAAAGTTGAATGACTTGCTACCATAAAGCCTCAGAATGAATACAGATTACTGAAAACTCAAAGCCACGAGATTTGCTCTTATTGACTAGACCTTGATACAGCCAGTGAAGAGTTAACAGCCCAACACCCCTCCTGGATCAATAGCCTCAGTGGTATGAGGTCTCTTGCACAAAGCTTCTTGCTCAGTTCTGTGGTGCTTAGGAAGTTCTGCACAGCTGTAAGACCCAGTGACAGCCCCCAAACTGAACCCCCCACCCTGCTCCCACCCTGACTGCCCAGGACAGGAGCTGGAGCCACCTGAATGTTCTGCTGGCACATACAAATCACAAACCTGTGTGTGATTAGAAATGCTGCAATAACCTAATGGCATGAGGTACTATTTGGGCCAGAGGCACTTTAAGCTAATGCATTATTTAACATTTACCTTCTAATTTAAGATCCTAGACTTTAAAGTCACTGCACAGAGCTGGAGTTCCCTCCTCCATATGTACCCACTGGGATAAAGTCAGTTGTGACTATATTTGTCTTTTGCAGATTTCTCTCTGAGGACACTGTGCAGGACTTGCTTTCCTTGGTACTGGTTGTAGTTTTTTGCCCCAGCTTTAACCACCAGAAGGAAAGCAGCCCTCCTTTTCCCCACACCCCTTTTCAGATGTATTCAGAACGTTTCTATCAGCACTAAAGGAGAGAGAAAGGTTAGTGCATAAATCCTGTGTCCCACAGCCCTGACGTGCAGTGTGGCTGTACCAACAGGGCTTTTTACAGCCAGTGCAGCACAGAACCACCACTGTGAGTCTGGAGGAAGGACCACAGCAGGCTGTGGTGATGCAGTTCAGGACTGGATATTAGGAAGAGATTTTTTTACAGAGAGAGTGATCAGACATTGCAATGTGCTGCCCAGGGAGGTGGTGGATTCACCATCCCTGGAGGTGATGTGGCTGAGACTGGATGTGGCACTCAGTGCCATGGTCTAGTAACCACGGTAGGGTTGGACTGGATGCTCTTGGAGGTCTTTTCCAACCCGGTTGACTCTATGATTCTATGACATTCTCCTGATCACTGCTGCATCAAGTGAGCTCTCCCACAGTAATGATGAGAGAAACCCAGTTGCTGCCTGACAGACTGCTCCTAGAGCAGATCTGCATACACAGTTAAATGATGTCTAGGTTTAGAAAAGGACTTCTCAGTGTTCAAGGCCAGGCTGGATAAGCCTTGAGCAACCTGATCTAGTGAGGAGGTGTCCCTGCCCAGGGCAGGGAGGGTTGGGATTAGGTGATCTGTAAAGTCCATTCCAACTCCTAAAATTCTATGATTCTATGAAAACTGCACTAAATCCCTGTCTCAGTTCCTTTCAGTGTGTCCAGGTGCAGTAAAAACTGACAAGTCCAAGATGACTGTCTGCACCTCAGCCCAGCATGAGCAGCCAAGGGTTCACCAACAGCAGCTGCTTCAGTCACTGGGATTCCCTCTGCTACCAGCCAGGAGGGAAAGCAAGGGCAAAACAAAGGCAAACTTCAGCAGACCTGCGACCTGCAGTAAGGGCTTGAAACACTTTAGCCTTTTGGGTTTTCTTAATTGGCTAATCTGTTAGGAATCTGCATATAAGAAAGGATCTTCCTTCTTCCTGACACAGTAAAATACAAACCAAAGACTTTCAGCTCACTATGCACTGTGGCCCTGGCTCAGCAGAAACCACGATCAAGGCAAAGTGCCCAGTCTGCATAAAGGATTAAGTTTACCAATAAAGCAACCTAAGAACTGCAGAGTGATGAAGTGGAACATTTCCAAGTAGGCTTGGCATGTCATTTCTCAACACTGCTGGCATGAACATCACTACAACCTCCCATATGTAAGCCTAATTGATACAGAATACACACACTCCCAAAAACTCCATTTCTTTCAGTCTTAACACTGTGTTTTCCCCAATGACAACTTGGGAAGGTAAACAGCTGTGGTTGAAATAGCTTTCATTTCCCTCAAGTGGAATTTCACTTGCCAACTTTCAGTTTTATTGAACATCTACTTCTGGTTATCACTGTTACAGATTTTTGAAGTACCAAACTTCACTTTCTCGCATTTTCATCTTATTAAATATTAGGAAAATACCAACAAAAACAAAATGCCAGTGAAACACCAGCTGAAACGTTTAGCTGGCTAAACTAATACTGCCTTTGGAATGAATTTCCTGACAAAGCAGGAAGCACACAGGCTTTGCATTGCTCTTTAATTTGTTTGATTAACTCCTTTACCACTGTGGGCTGCTCAGGAAGGCACCAGTGCCTAACCTGCTCTGTGGGTCTGTCTCCCACGGCACACCCACGGCAGTGCTGCCTTCTGGGGCTGTGATATGCATCTGGGCACATTACAGGGCTGTTGTTCCTACCTCTGTCCTTTTAGCAACACTTCTCACAGAACCTCTTACCTAGTGCTAGCCTTGAGAGCACCTCTACCTTCACTCTGACCCTCAAAACATGGGAAATAGCCCTTGAGTGACCATATTGCATCCTCATTGCAAGGCTTCAGCCTCGACTCGTGTGTTTGAAGATTCACCTCCATTTGGGATATGACCATCTCTTAAGATGTTTCACAGCACAGGGAAGTCTGATGAGCAATTAAAGCGTTCAGGGTATGACCCTTGTTCCAAGAAAATGGACCACTCTTTGCCCAGGTGATTTAACAGCTCTCTGCTCTAGGTTAAGGACAACAGTGGAGCTTCCAGTTGATAAGATGCTGATAATTGAATAGTTTGGTTAATGTGAACATCCTGAACATTACATCACTGTCTAGGGTTGATACTTCTTGGTGGCCTTGGTGAAAGCAGAATGTCAACACAGTATCTTAAAATAAACACATTTAAAAAAAAAACAAACACAAAAAACCCACAAGAAAACAAACTATTCAGAAAAACCCAAACACTCACTACTTTGTTTTACCAAAAATGAAACCCCCACAACTCCAAATAGTTTCCAAAAACAAACACATAATTCTTCCTTGCAGATGACCTACAAAATAGTTTTTTAAATGTGCAGCACTGTGCTATTTTTCCCACTGACAGCTTATAAAAGAACACACACGTCCTTTACACTACAAAACCTTTTCCCTTTAACCTGTATTTCCTTCAACTGTTGGAACATGAATAGCAGAAAATCTGATCTTTCCTGGCTTTGCTGGAGACCTATTGAAGACCCAGATACTCACAGCTAAGCTGACAATACAAGAAAGCTGAATTTTTAAACCTGAAGTATTAGTCATTGAAATGGAGGCTGTACCACAGAACACTTGAAAACAGACTGACTAAAAATATTTCCTCCTTTTAAACAGATCACTCATCACTTATCTTTTGTACTAGCTCTCCAGGCATCTTAGCCTGACATTTATACTTTTATATGAGACCCTATCAAACCCTTTCCTTGTAAGCAGCACAAACCCCAAACCGGATGATTTTCCTGCTCCTCTCAGCTCACCTTTTGAATTCTGCTGGTGGCTCTACACGCTGTGCTGGCTGTTTGCAGAGCTCCACAAAAAGCTCCCCCCAAAAAAAAGAAAATAGTTTGCTTTTAGTATTTTTGTGTTTCTTTGTCCCAACAATGCAGCTCTGTGCTCTGGCCGAACACAGTGGGTCATTCTCCCTGGCCCTGGAGCACAGCCCTGCCCAGCTCTGGGGGACACATCCCACCCCCAGGGTGGGAGCTGCTCAGGGGCTCACCACTGTCTTCTCCATGAAACACCCAATTTTAGAGTTGCCCCAAATATTTATAGTGAAATATGGAGGCACTTTCAAAACAGCACATTTCTCTCCTGAAGAACAGGTTGCTCCCTAGAACTGTCTTACTGTCCTGATAAAACACAACCTTTAAATGCTAAAAAGATCCTAAACATTATTAAAACTTGATCTCAGCCATGTTTTCTCTGCTGTTCACATTGCCTGTTGTCCACTGAACCTGTACATGGCACGTTCTGACAGACTCTCCACGTTCTGTGCTGCTTGGGACAAACCCCAGAAGACTTTGTGGGGCAGTCCCTCGACGAAGCCTGACCTCAAAGCTCCCTGGAAGAACTCACTGTAACTGGAGAAGCTCTACCCACACTCCTGAAAGACACAGACTTCTGGTCTGACAAACCTTTCCTAATCACTAAACCATTCCAACCACAGATTCTTTGCATTCACGGAGAATCTCCCGGTGTGGAATATTTACCCCCACAGCCAGCACAGAGCAAGAATTTAAAACACCAACGGTACCTCAGCAGTGCAGGCACTTTTCCTTAGTTTATGCTGAGCCCAAGCTAGGCCACAAACATTGCTTACTGCAGAGCAACAGCAGCTGAAAAACCCTAACCCAATCTGACAAGAGGATGGACAGGAGACACTTGATTTCACTCAGCAATGCAACAGGCAGCAGCTACTAACTGACTGTTGAAAAGCAAACTCCAGCAGCAGCAAACAGATGTGCTGAGCCTGAGTGTTCAGTGGTGGCCCAGGGCTCTGCCAGCAAACCATCCACATCCACAGCCCCAGCAGTGCTGTACCACGAGCCAGGCTGGCAGAGCCCAGCCCCAGCCCTGCCCACACAAAGCAGGACCTTGTAACACGACCCACAGTGCCCTGGGTGTCTTGGCAGGAGCCCCAAGCGCGTGTTTGAGAAAGCAACTGCAGCCCTGAACAAGCCAGGCATGAATGCACTGCAGCAGAGCCACCGAGGCTGCTAAAAATACTTCAGCCCTGACCCCGTCAGCAACACAGCTCAAGTGGGAGTCTTGTTTTCTGAAGAATAATAGAACCAAAAAAGCAAAACAGCTCTGCTACTGTTGGCCTTGGAAGCTTATTTTAAAAAACAACCAAATGAAACCCCAAGATACTCTCGAACACAAAACCTCACTCTTTCTTCCAGGAGGAAGACTGCTGGGTTGAAAGACACACTTTACATCTCTTCCTAGAGTCCTGGGCAAGGGGCAACCTCAAAACCTCTTCCTTGGCAACCCACCACAGGAGGCTGCTGAGGCTCCTGTTACAGGTTAAGGAGCCAACTGCAAATCCCATCCCTGCCCTGCTGAAAGTGGCACAGACACCCTGTGCACTGCACAGTCCTGGGTGAGACCCATGGAACCCCTGTCACCTGGCTGGTGCCTGCAGGAGTGCCCTGGAGCAGGCAGGAACCAGGGAGCAGCAGAAGGAGCTGTCAGACTGGACATGGCTAAAGGGAACAGCAGGAGGAGGTGTCAGACTGGACATGGCTAAAAGACACACTGTGCCTGCTCTGACCCCCAGCAGGACAGACACGAGGCTCTCCCAGGGAGCAGGTCCTCTGACCCTCCTCTGCCACCTGCAGACACAAGGCTGGACAGATCCCAGGCCAGATCCAGGGAAAACACATTAAGATGAGGCTTCTATTTCACACCCAGAGTAAGCACAGCAAGCAGACCCTGTATGTTTTGGGAAACTGTTGGGTGGCGAGACAATTTATTCTTCTGGGGAAGGAGAAGTGAGAGAGTGTCCTCACAGCACACTGCTCTGCAGGCAGACAAGTGTGTTCACCATCTATTCATAACAGATCTAGCCTTAAAAAGAAAGTTATTTTTAAGAGATGCTAATTTATTCACCGGATTATGTTCTGGTAACTGCTAATCAGCCTGGCTGGCTGTACCATGCTCCTTCAAGGAAAGCAGAGGTGGATACTAAGTCTAAGAGACACCACACTGTATTTCCCTCACAGTTTGTAGGTCACAAACACAGATAAGCTACATGAGTACACTCTCTGGATCTGCAGTCATTCTGTGTTTATGACAATTTTGTCCCAGGGGATGTCTGCTCTGTCACACACTGCCCCAGGGCTGGCCCAGCAGGATGCAGCCCCCAACACCAACCTGCCAGCTACTCCCACTGCTGAGTCCTGCACTCCTGAGTGGAGTTTTCCCACACATTTTTACTGAAAGCTGTCCTTGATTAGCTGAAAACAGCTGTTGTAGGACAACAAAGAGTATCTACAAAAGATCACACACAAACCTCACCCAGGAGACAGTCAAGAGCAGTGCATGAACGGCGCAGAGTGTCTCACATCGTTAAAAATAGAACTAATTTCTGCATTGGCAGATGGAGTTTCAGACAAAATATCCACTGAGCCACTGGAATAATTAAGTGTTGCTTCTCCACGGTGTAACTAAGTAGCTATCACAACTTAGTGTCCTTTCTAAAAAATGGGATCGAAATATTGTTCTCTAACGTTTCAGCAAAGAAATGAACAGTAATAAGGTTTAGAGCACCGTGCAGCCAAGCCTCTAGCTGAAATGCAGCCAAGGCATCAGCACCATTCTCTACACATAGGCTACTTAACCTCTCAGGTAATTACCTGCTGGAACAGAGCAGTCATTTAATCTAGAAATCAGGTTTACCCAGAAGGAAGCAGAAGGAACTCTAGCCTGGTGATCCCCAGTGACCCAAACCATGGAGTGAGAGAGAGGGACAGAGACTATCTGATGGATACACACAGCTTTTAAACAGCTACGTGTAAAATGCAGTTTTCACAGTACCACAGACCCTGCTGTGCCCAAACTGCTGAATCAAGGAGAGGTTTTCTTTCCAAATCTTCTTAGCATTTGGCAGAATCACAGACTGGTTTGGGTTGGAAAGGATCTCAAAGACCATCTAGTTCAATCCCTACCATGGGCAGGAACATCCAGAGCTTCTCTGCACAAACTGCCTCACCAGTCAAGAACTCCTTCCCATATCCCATCTATCCCTGCCCTCTGGCAGTATGAAGTCATTCCCCTTGTCCTGTCACTCCAGGCTGTCGATCCAAAGTCCTTCTCTGTCTCTTTTGGTGCCCCTTTAGGCACTGGATGTCTTCAACAAATCTTAATAACCTTAAACACTTTTTTTTTGCCTAAGCTATGAAGTGACATAATGTCAAATTTCCCTTTACCTTGCTAATCCTATTAATTCTCTCAGCTTAACAAAAAAAATGCAAGGTCAGACTCCAGGTGGATGGATCAACAAAAGCATTTTGGAACAAACACTGTCAATGGAACGTGTCCATGAAGGGCCAGGACATGAGCAGGTGAGAGGAGGATGATCACTGAGACATGTCCAAGTGTACTAGGAACTGTCCTTTAGATGGATGTGACAAGAATTCAGACACCACACCTAGAGACTGTGGACCAGCCTGAGCAGTCAGGCTGAGAACACTGCTGCACGGGTGTGTTTGCTAATGCTAAAAATCCCTGGCACTGCAAAGTTGCTTGATTTCACCAAGATCTGCGTTTAACCCGGATTCTGAAAGGATTCAACTTCACCGCCCAAGCAGCAGGATAAACATCTGCCTGCCCAAACTCCAGCGGCTCTCCAGTGACACCTGCAGCAAGGTCCACACTCTGCACGTCTGAGCAGCATACCAAGTTCCAGACTTCCCAAATTTGATTCATATCAAGCAAAATAACATGAAAAATAGAACAGGCTTGAACTTTAAATACCTAACAAAATGCTCAGGTAAAAGGATCCTCTCTGCATCTTCACAGTTCTCCTGCCTCCATCAACACACAGGGACAACAAACCCACTGGAATAGGCTGTCAGCTTATTGGCTGAGTTAATTAGTTCAGGTTCCCAGCATTTCATACTGCTTCCAACAGTTCAGGAGTTAAGATACCAAAATACAGAGAGGATGTGCCTTGAAATTTATGTTCTGCTCTGGTGAGAGGACCTGGAGTGCTGCACCCAACTCTGGGGTCCCCAGCACATAAAGGACATCGACCTGTTGGAGCAAGTCCAGAGGAGGTACCAGAACCATTATACAGGGATGGAGCACCTCTGCTATGAGGAAAGGCTGAGAGAATTGGGATTGTTTAGCCTGGAAAAGGCTTCAGGGTGACCTAATTGAGTCCTTCCAGTACCTGAAGGAGCTGACAAGAAAGGTGGAGAGTGCCTGGAGTGACAGGACAAGGGAAAATAGCTTCTCACTGACAGAGCAGGGCTAGATTAGACCTTAGGAAGAAATTCCTCCCTGTGAGGTGCTGAGGCACTAGCACAGGTTGCCCAGAGAAGCTGTGGCTGCTCCACCCCTGGGAGTGTTCCAGGCCAGGTTGGATGGGGCTTGGAGCAGCCTGGGGTAGTGGAAAGCATCCCTGACCATGGCAGGGGGTGGAACAAGATCATCTTTAAGGTCCCTTCCAATCCAGGCCATGCTATGATTCTACTCTGAGTGTCAAAATTAATTAAAAAATGGGCTCAAACATGTGTTTGGTTACTTCAAAAATCAATGTGATTTAAACCATTAAGCCCATTACTATTTCTCCCCTTCCAACCATGTTTCTTGTTTTGCTTTAAAACAGGATATGTACAACCACAATTAACTTTCAGCAGAGAAACAGAGGGGGAGAAACAGGGAGACACAGCACAGAGCAGGAACAAACCCCTGACCTTACCCAGCAGCAACACACACGAATGCTGCCAGGCACTTTCTGAAAGCTGCAATAGGAGGGGTAGCTGCCAACTTACAGGTGGGTGCTGTGGCCTCATTCTTCCTCGCTAAAAAAACCACTTTAATGCTATTTATAGGCTAACAGAGGAAGAGAAGAAGTAAGTCCTATATCTGAACATCACTGTGCTCCCCCAGTGCAGCCAGAGGTCATGTGCAACCCATGTGAGACCTTTGCTGCTCCCCAGCCCTGGGCTGCCTGGCTGATGTGGAGAGCAGCACCCAGGTGGGTTTGCCAGTTCATGGATTGCAGAAGACAGGCAGAAATACTCCCTTCAAAGAGAAGGCTGCTTTAGAAGATCAGTGGCAAAGGAGGCATAGACAAAGAACACTGGAGAATGCTTGTTTAACAGGCACTCACAAAAGCAATTTAACACAAAGCATCAGGCAATTTTTTTCCTTTACCTTGGAAACGGGAAGGGGGGACACATACAGTCTTGCTAAGACTACGTCTGTGCTAGAGCTACCTTAGCTTGCAATTGATGAGTGTGTGAAAACAAGTGTAGCCAACAGGGAGCATCCCTGCTGGACACACTTTGGAGGGAAGAGGAGCAACAGCAGAGGAGTAGCATCTCTCACTGGGGTCAGCTGAGCTCACAGGTAGCAAAACTGAAGCAGGACCATTTAAAGCCATCTGTTCAAGGTCATTCAGAGGTACAGAACCCGTGAGCTGCAGCTCCACACTTCACACCTTCAGTCGTGTCTGCAATTACACAGACTCCAACCACTGAGTCCCTCCAGCATCCCTGGGGCAGTTCCAGTTTCCTGAGGAGAGTTTAACAGCTAATGTTCCGTTGGCAGATGTCATACTTGACCATGAGATGCCAGTTTACATCATCTCTCTGCTAGATGTCTACTAATTTCCTTATCTGTTGCTTTCCCTCCTCTTTCACAGCTGCACCTAACTTCAGTGCTGGCTGCAACATCAGTCACTGCTGACCCCAGGGGGGTCTCTAGGGCTCCTGATCACTGAGAACAGAACACACACACAACTCCTTACTGAAAGTAAATCACCACAAAAAGTAAAGAGAGAAGCCTCTGCCAGCTTCTAAACCAAGAGAAGAGCAATATTCCCACGGGTAATTTCCATGCACAGAGTACTGGTCATACTGCCTCTTCATTGAATGCATCCAATTGAAATGTGATGAATGTACTTAATTTTCCATTTCTGTGTAAACCAAAGCAGCTTGTGGTGCTAGACTGGTTTCTAATACCTTTTTCTGTGCAATCTAAGCAGTGCCCAGGCTGCCACAGCCTCCCACCCTTGTGACCTGGGCCAGTTCTGAGTGAGGGGTCTGACAGGAGAAATGGTTTGTGGTTTTCTGGCAATTCCTTCAACAATAAGAGATCCAGTCGGATGTTTAAAGCAGCACAGAACAAGACTCTCAGTACAATATTACCTCCTAAGGATTATAAACTGTCAAAACACGCAGCAAGTTTTCTTTCAGGCTTTCAAAGGAGATTTTAAACGTGTTTAAATTATTTCTTAAGGAAAACTGTGTGAATCTGAAAGAACACTGTATTCCACATTCATTTGTAAAGAAATCATTCTAATCAGAGTCAGTATCTCGGTAAGAAACTGTGTTAAAGCTACTAATGCTGAAGAGAGCAGTGTTTGCCTTTCCCCCTGCCCGACTGAAGCTGAGTGCTCAGTAACTCCCAGCTGGCTCTGATCAAGCCCAGCACAGGTTCTGCAGTCACACCTCAGGGTGCTACCTGCCCCTTGCCTGATGGGGAAACATGCACAAGGGCTGTGCACTGCCTGTCTGCACAGCAGGGCTACACTGACAGTGCCTCACTGCACAGGCTGCTCCGCTCTGCAAAGCACACAGCTCTGCTGCAAGGGCCAACTTCAATCCAGATCTGCTCCCTGTTCCCTGACTGTGGGCATTTGATTTATGTTCTGAAGAGGCATTTGCTCATGACACCAACAGCTACTTTTTGATTTCAAAGACATGGAGATCAGACATGGAATGGCTGCTGTGTTAGCTAAAGGCAGCAGTGTACCTGTTCAGAAAAGAGGCTGGAGGAACCACGCTCACCTTAATGATCCTCAACCTGCTGCCGCGTGCACTGAGCCCCTCCAGGTGCCTGAAAAATGAGATTCCTCACAGTGTGACACTGTAAGCAGGAACCCAACAGCCTCTTCCCTGCCCAGTGGGGCTGCAGGAACACCCCACTTGGCCTCTGCCCCTCGGGTGCTTCACTGGGCCATGCACAGCTCAGGGCTGCAACACAGAGGTTTCCACCTTGTTTGAGGGACTGCAGTGCTTTTCAAAAGTGATGTTCAGCAACAGCCACTGGCACACAGCCTCCTCACCAAGGTTCTTCCACCAGAGGGTGTTCGGGCACTGGAACACCTCCCCAGGGCAGCGATCACAGCCCCAAGTCTGACAGAGCTCAAGAAACACCTGGACAATGCTCAGGCACATGGTGTGACTCTCAGGGATGTCCTGTGCAGAGCCAGGAGTTGGACTGGATGATCCTTGTGGGTACCTTCCAACTCTGAATATTTTGTAAACTGTTTACAATCAATCTCTGATGCTGGAGACTGTTGTCACATCCTTTGTTGATATAGCAAATACCAAACTGGATGCCATGTACATGTTGATAACTAACTCCTCTTGCTCCCATTATTTCATTTCCCCTGAGCTTCCAAGGCCTTCCTCAAGCACAAGAGCTTGTCTGTCCTTTCTGGAAAGGACCTAGTTTACATGTGCATCTTTATCACTGACTGCCACATCCAGAATGGGAAGATTTGCAAAACGAGAGCAAACCCTTCTCAGCCCCTGAAGAAACTCTGGCTGAGGAAGAATCCAGCTGGTTTGTCACAGAGAATTGAGGGGAGGGACAAATTCTACACAAGCCAAAATCTCTACAAAGGACCCCTAAAGGTAACTAACTCAGAGTAAAGATGCCAACACTTGTAATGCTGCTTTCGATCACTGCTGGGAGGAAATTCCAATTGTTATTGCTACCCAGCCCCATGTAAGCACCTATTATGAAGTATGATGATATTCTGCAAACTGCCACAAGCTTGGAATTCCATTATTAAAAGGAAAGATGCGTTTATGTAAGCTGCATTCCCCTGTAGTCTGTGTTTACAGCCTTCAACATCCTAAGTCTGTCTGGCAATGAGCCATCACGTGCAATTCGCCAGGCCCCCATGGATAGGGACAGTTCCCTGGATTATCACAAAGAGAAGTCCCGAGTCCTACCTCTCACAGAACCTGTAAATCACCAGTGTGGAAGATGCTTCAAGTCTGTTTTACCTTCTCACTGTCATGGCCTTCATGGAGCTGTTACTCCAGCACAGGACACACTCCTCAGGAAACCTGATCCTCCAACTTCTTGAATCAGAGCCCCAGAGCTCATCTTCCTTTTGCAAGATAAAGGTGATATCTCTGCAACATTTCCCCACACGTTCCTCCAAGCAAGACTGTGCAGTGGCAGCTCCCTGAGCGTCCCATCGTGCCTGGAGCAGTTCACAACATTTCTAACCGCTGGCAGTCCTCGTTCCACACCAGCCATGCTCGGACACCCGTTTGCCTCTTAGCTTTGTCCAGACAAGCCTTTTGCCCAGTACACTGCAAAAACATCTGTGCAGGAACAGACTCAAACCCAAATAACGTGAGGAGCAATACACTGAGATGCTCCAGTTGGCTTGTCCACAACAGAGCACTCACACAGCCAACACAAGCAGATCTAGTGCTGCATTTCCCTTGGGAGCAACAGCAAATTCCTGAATAACTGCCCTTGCACTGACAGAGAGAAGCTGATCCCCTGCTTGACCCGAGGGAGGGCACACACGAGCTATGGTGAGCTGTGCCTGGGACAGACTGGCAGCACACCACAAAGGCTGCTGTGAAGGTGAGTGACCTTCTATCAGGTCCCCCCAGCAGCAAGTTGCATCATATTTACCACGGGAAAAAGGCAGTGCAAAGGTAAATCCAGCACTGCACCACCAATGTGGTAACACCTGTGTCCTTGCAGCCTGGAAGGTCCCACTAGGTCTAACCACCCACTGGCCTCAGCCAGCATGGGCTGAGACACAGGGACAACAATTCCCCTCCAGTTCTGTGAGCAGGGAGAAGCTGAAGAGCCAAAGGGAAACTGTGTGCCTGCTGCTCTGTCAAATGTGAGAATCAGGCTGAAATGCATCAGATTTCCAAACCTTCCTCTTATTTCCGACTCTTCCCCACTACTAACTGCAGCCAAGCTATGCTGGCTATCAGCTCTGGGGACAGTTTTACTGAGAACTCAGTGAGAGCTGTTACTTTATACCTTTCAGTAATGAACAGATCCACTCTGCCATGGAGTATCTGCCCAGACCAAACACGATGCCAGAGGTGAGACCCTGAGCAAGCTGAGGCAGCACTGTGGGAAGAAGCTGTACCTGTATCAGTGACAAGGAGAAATGCAGACTGTGCTGTCAGCACAACAGCACAGTCACCTGCTGTCACCTTCACACAGGCGAGCAGCAGCTTCTTCCAGCTCAAGTGTTCCAAGGCTATTTTGGCCTAACAGTCAAGTTCCTCTCCCATAAATAAACTCCATGCACACCAGCAACAACAGAAACAGTACAGAGGCTGATAAACCCAAATAGCACTTGAGAGCAACACAGTCCAGCCTGAAATTGTCAATATTTAACGTGCTGGGTAAACAAAGTATCATCCCAGTTCACAAAAAATACTTCTGCCTTTTCTTTCTTTAAATTGAACCTGGCCTTTTCTAGTCAAACTCAGCACTGCTTGGCTCACTAGAATCTCTCACAGGAGAGCAGCACCTTTAAAAAAAAGGGCATGCATGAAAGCTTAGAAGACCTTACTCACATACAGTTACACTTATCTCTACTATTTTCCTTTCATAAAGCCTAAATATCTGAACAAAGCCAAGCTGAGTAACAGCTGGATGCAGATTTATACCATCACCCCAAGGCTGAGGGAGTTCTCCAAACACAACACAGCAGCAGCAGCACTTCTTGAGGTGTCAGGAAACAGTAACTGCAGGCCCTCCAAGGATTCCCAAACAGGAGAAGACAGAGAGCACTTTGAACCAAGGTACTTGGTAAGCACTTTGGATACTTTGGGAGGAGGAGGAAACAAAAAACAAGGTGCACAGAGCCCAGACAACCAGAGCATGACAGAGTGTGAACCACCCAAGTTTGGACTGGCACAGACATTTGTTGAACCAATCAAAAAAAAAAAAATCAAGTATTTTGTCTTTAAGCCTTAACAGTAAATGTGCAAGAAATCACTCCAATTTTTAACAGTTACAGAGATATAAGTTGCCAAACTAACACAGAACCCAAGCAGTAACCCCCAAATACTAAACAGTGATTTGGTACGTGTGAAATAGGAAGTAACACTTCAAGCCAGGTGTGTGAAAAACTTTCTGAAATTCCTGATACAAATGGGTTATCAAATGCAAACAGTTGACGAATTAGGCTGTGGTTAAGTGCTTATACAGCTCTCTCCAGAGCAGTATTTCAAAACTTGACAGCCATTATGTACATAAGAGAAAGGCATTAACCCCATTCACAGAAGGAAGACAGAGCTGGGAGGGCTGAAAGGATTTGATGCAAACCATGCAGTGCAAATAGCCCTGTGGAAAGAGAAACCAGCTCGTGGAGATTACAGCCAGGACCATGAAGCCACATTTCTCCTTCCTGCAGGAAGTCCTACTTTTTCTCTGCTCAAGGTTTATACACACTGGTGGCTGCATTTTCCAGTTTGCAGCTCTCAGATCTATTTGAAGCCTCCACCATTAAATGTGGTTAGGAGCTGCAATTCTGACCTTGCAGCTGCACTAGGCAGGCACAGCATCTAACCATGGCAGTTTCACACTAGTGAGCACACCCTGGGAGCAGGTGCTCCAGGCCCTACACTGGCATTTGCAACTCTGAAGGTTAAGGAAGCATTCATAAAAGCACCAAGGTTTTTGCACAAAAAATATGATTAAATACCATTTTATTGTATACAATCTGGCAGCCATTGCATTTCAGCTGATAGATTTATCAGCAGAATTCTGTTTCCTATCCTTTCCCTCCAGCACATGACAGGCACTTTGTAGCACCATTTACTGCCCTTTCTCCCACAGAGTCCAACACACAGGGACCTCCAGACCCACTCTGGAGTGCTGTGAGGAAACAGGAAAATGCAGTTCACAAAGAGATAAACACAATCCTTTCCAATAGTTCCTTTGCACAACTGCACTTTTTATTTTGGCAACTACAGAACTAGGTCTCTTCTTTTCCTTCAGTTCACCACACTGCAAAACTTGGGCAACTTTTACAATTAAACCAGAGAAGTTAGGAACCTGTCAGGGCCAGACACGTGTTTAAAGTAGGCTTGACACAACCAGAGCTAATGTAGTGCAAGACACAATTGTGTCAGACAATACAGAAATGAACTAGAAAAACAAATTGAAAACAGATCTCCTATAGTAAAAAAGCAGCGTGAACATTCTTCCAAACCACCCTGCCCACCCTGATAAACAAGGATTAAAATGGGGTTATGCCAAGGAGCTCATTTAACATGATACATCATTCATTACTAACTAGGAGTCTCTTTTGAGGGGAAGATTAAACTCCACAAGGCCTGTGGAGGCTTCTACTGCTCACAGGCACAGCTTGACATGGAACAAGGCAAACCCTTAAAAGACGCAAGTTTCACTTTTCCACACTCCCTAAAATGGCCACATCAGTTTCTCTGAGATAAGGAGACACCTGAAAATATCACCAATAAATAAGAAAGGTCCCACATTATTGCAGAGCCACAGCTCTACCCGAGACAGTTTGCAGGATGAGAATTATGACCTATTTTAAATGCTGACAACAGCGTTTTAGAATTCTGATCACTGCATTTTAAAACCTTTACAAACACAGACACACTGGGGGGATGGGGAAGAAGAGCTTCAATGCAAAGGGAAAATTCAGCTTCTCTTTTAAGAGCACAATACAGTAACTCCTATATGGAGTCAGTCTGCTCACTGGACTGGCGAGAGGTGAGCACAGGGCAGTGCCTGCAGTGCTCTATGCAGCTTTGCTTTTATTCACGGATAGATTTATTTTTCCCAAACGTTTATCCCAACACACGCACCGGATTGATTCACTGACTACACGGATTAACCACCCTCTCCTTTCAAGCATCTTCCCGAAACCAATTCGATCCCTCA
>NW_008670219.1:0-486 GCF_000695815.1 Acanthisitta chloris | reverse complement strand
TAAATCCAGTCCAAAATCACCCAAAATACAGCCCAGAATACAGCCAAATCCACCCAAAAATACTGCCAAATCCACCCCAAAATCCACCCAAAATATGGCCCAAAATACAGCCAAAAATCACTCAAAAATACAGCCAAAAAATCACCCAAAAATACAGCCAAAATACAGCCCAAAATCACCAAAAATCACCCAAAAATCACCCAAATCCACCCGCAGCATGGACAGCGTTCGTCCCCACAATCCCCCAAATCCACCCGCAGCATGGACAGCGTTCGTCCCCAGCAGAGCTCCCTTCCTGGGGACCAAAATCAACAGAAATCAGCCCAAAATCCACCCAAATTACCCCAAAATCCAGCAAAAATTGCCCAAAATACAGCCCAAAATACAGAAAAAATCCAACCCAAAATCCACTCAAAATCCTGCAAAAAATCACCCAAAATCCAGCCAAAAATCCAGCCAAAAATCACCCAAAATACAGCCAAAATA
>NW_008670218.1:547-1397 GCF_000695815.1 Acanthisitta chloris | reverse complement strand
CCACTAGAGGGTTCCTGTCAAATTTCACCTGGGTTTTCATCTGGATTTTCATTATGAAGGGCTTCTCATTTTGGTCTTATTTGTAAGAGTTCATTTTTTTCCATTAAATGGGGACTTTTTCCAGATTGGACATAAAGTGGGGAGTCCTAAAGTAAATTCTTTTACCTTCCCATCTATGGGCAGGTGGGTTGTCCAAGTGCCATCGCTCATCACCCAAACAAATTGCCCTGGGCTTTGGATTGTGTTTCTGTTACATCCAATTAGTATCTTGTGATTTATTCGGCCCTGTTTGTGTCTAATTCCTCTACAGGCACAACCAATTTGCATGGCAATTGCTAAAGCTGGGATCTGTTTTATCTTTATATCGTCAGACGTGCAATCATAAGTTTGATTACATGCCCACCAGCTTACTTTGTCAGCCTGTATTCTGCTACTAGTGGCAGTGTTCGTTACTACTGTTCAGTGTCATTTTCAGGGCCTTCCTATTTGAGACAACAAGGGGTACTTGCTATATATTGGAATTTTGAAGTATACTCCTGGACCATGCACTGTCTCAGGGTTTTATCTGATCTTTTTATCTTTTGTTTCATATTTCCATAAAAGGGTGGTCTCTGTGACATTTTCTTTAATTTTTACAGTGTGGCAAGAAGCATTGCCATTTTGCAAAGTTTTGATCTTTAACTTAAGATTCTATGATTTGTCTTATTGTTCTCTGACTTATAAGGCAGCTTTGTTTCCTTAAAGGCTTCATCTATTCTATTATTTTTTAAGTCTCGTTGACCACTTGCCTGGATTCTGATACTTGCTCACATGCACTTGTTTTATTGTCTGATATTTAAGGTAATTTGGA
>NW_008670218.1:0-428 GCF_000695815.1 Acanthisitta chloris | reverse complement strand
TTGTATTGGGGACTTCTATCACTTGTGTTTTTGCCTGTACCTCTCTCTTCATTGTAGAATGAAGAGTGGTTAGTTGATTTTCCTGCATCCCATATCCCAAAGCAGTATCACTCCCAACTGGTAACATTAGTATCCATAAAATGAGCATTGACACAAATACTAAGATCATTTTAAACTGTTAAACACGTCTTATCTGCAGTTTCACTGGTCCCAGGGGTTGTACAGTCCACAGTTTCGGACGGACTTTCTTCACTGTTGTAAAAGTGGTCAGCAGCACTTGATGGGGTCCACTCTGCTTCTCCTTTGAGGGTTCTTCGTTCCAAGTTTTAATGTACTCTTTGTCTCTTGGAAAGAACTGGATTCTTGAGGGCTAGCGGCCTGTTTCACAAGAGGGTGCTCCTAAGCTGAGCTAAAGTTTTCTCAAGAGA
>NW_008670217.1:748-1292 GCF_000695815.1 Acanthisitta chloris | reverse complement strand
GAGGGGAGGGTGTGGGGGTCTCTCCCCGTGTCCTGCTGGGCAGGGTGCTGTCCCCAGAGACACTGGTTCCTGCACTTCTCTATCCATCCATCCCAGTTAAACCTCTACGATGCTGCACACTCCCCGAATTTCCCACTGGAATTTCTCAGTCGGCTTTTGCGGGGCACGGCTGGTTCCTGCCCCACAGCACTTCTGGGGGATAGGCTGGGAACCCCTCCTTGCCCTTTCCCTGCCTCCAGCCTCCCTGTGCATCCCACCCCGAAGTAGGGAGATCCTGTGTGCAGGGCTGCCCTGGGGCAGGATCTCAAAGCACCCACCTTGCAGAATAAGGGTAATTAATAACTAGCCCAGCACTCACTAATTGGCATCAAAGCTATGATCTGCCCCTCTCCAGCAGCCCCAGCCCACCCGCACTCTTCCTTGGGTCTGGCGAAACAGAGCTGGGGTGCTGGCAGCCCCCACATGGGCACCCCAAGCCCCATCTGAGCTGTGCCCCACACAGGCTGCGGCAACAGGGCCCTGAGCCACGACCCGCACGAGTTGG
>NW_008670217.1:0-723 GCF_000695815.1 Acanthisitta chloris | reverse complement strand
TCACCAGCATCGACTTCTCCCCCGCCTGCATCGCGGCCATGCGCGCCCGCTACGCCTGCTGTCCCAGCCTGCGCTGGGCCGTCATGGACATCCGTGCCCTCGCCTTCCCCGACGCCTCCTTCGACGTGGTGCTGGAGAAGGGCACCCTCGACGTGCTCATGGTGGAGGAAACTGACCCCTGGAACATCTCTCCCCAGGCAGCTGCTGCGATGCGCCGGGTGCTGGAGGAGGTACGGGGTGGAGGGAGCTGAGTACGGGGGCAGAGGGTGGACCCCATCCCTATTTGGGATGGGGGAAGGTGCAGAAGTGCCTTCTTACCTCCATGTTTTTCTGTGGGTGACCCAACACTCGGAGCCGGTGCTACCCCCTCGGCTACACGGCAGGGGGACACCTGGGGGGCTCCCAGCACCCCTGGATGTGGGAGACACCCTCTCACCCCACATCACCTTCTCCCTAGGGAGTTGGATGAAGCAGGATGTGTCCCTGGGTCCCCTCATCCTGGGAGGACTGTATGATTCCACTCTTTATTGGTACTCCAAATACGAAGAGTTGGCAAGAAAAATGGGCCCCATCCTAGTGTGGGTAGCTGTAAGGGGCCTGGAGGGACATGCCGAGGTGGCCTTGCCTGCCCAGGGCAAGGTGACGACCGCAGGGCTGTGATGAGCTCTCACCCCCACCCCGCCCCAGCTTCGATCTCCTTAGCCGGGGTCCCCATCATCTGGT
>NW_008670216.1:0-1173 GCF_000695815.1 Acanthisitta chloris | reverse complement strand
CAGGTCCGGATCCCACTCCAACACAGGTCATTCCTACTCTGTACACCCACTGAATTTCAACTGCAATCACTGAATCTCCAAGGGTACTGTGAAGATAAGGAACAGTAGGATATTGACATGCTCACTCTTCCCATGCACAGCATCAAGCACGACAAAACAGAAGAAACAGCCAAGCACATTTTCATCAGGAAAGCACTTTTTTTCTGTCTTTTTGGATGCAAAGTCAATTGTTTTTCCACAGAGGAAAATTTTCAAACTGCCAAGTATATTTTGATGACTATATAATTCAAGTAGAATTCTGATAGAACAAGTCAGGATTAAAAAGAAAATCCTTGAAAAAGCTCAAAGCTTTTGAGTTCCATGGGTTTTGAAATGGAAAGGGGTTTTGTTTTATAAATAAAAGTGATTACAAAATTACAAAAATTGCTTTTTATGGTTTTCCAGTCTCCGTTTTTCCTTTTCCCTATTTATTCCACCGATTGAAAACATAATAACAGCCATACTGGGTCAGACCTAAGACCCACCTTTGACTGGCAGTGAACAGAAGTGGATGTTGAAAGCAGGGGATAAGAATAGAGCAAGCATATATGACACATTCTCAAGGGCCCTCTCAGCCTCTGACCATTTGCAAGATCTGGGTTTATTTTCCATTCTTTTGTCACTCAGTGATGGTTCCAAAACTGAAGAAGACTTTTAAGAGTGCCACATTAGAAAAAGGAAAAAATATCAGTTGAGAAACTTTTGTCATTGTCTCCCCCCTCTCCCCAAATAAAAGAAAAAAGAGAGAGCAGGGTGAAGAAAAAAGAAACCTCCCCAAAGATTGCCCATTCTGTGTCTTGTGGCAACCTGGATACCTGCAGTGGGGTATAAAGGGAAAGAAGAAAACATGGAATTTTTTTCTACAGGGATTGTCTTTAACAGTTTGACCAATTCTAATAAAACTAAGAGGAGAAAAGACCTTTGTGGCAGTCAGGGTAGGAGGTTTTATGGGGCAAATGGCAACGCAGAGGCCCTTTTCACTGCAGTAAAAAGCATACCCCTTCGCTCCATCTGTGTTCTTTCTCTTGGGATGAGGGGTGTGGCTAGACGGCACCTACTTCCATGGGCTCATCTTCTGGCAGGGTGCCATAGGTGAGACAGAGTAAACAAGTGTTGGAGAATGGCTAAGAGAGC
>NW_008670215.1:0-1067 GCF_000695815.1 Acanthisitta chloris | reverse complement strand
CCACCGAAGCCTCCTCGGCCCCTGCCGGCCATGCCGCGACCTGGGGACGGACAGCAGTTCACACCTCTGGCCATGGACGTCCCACCACCCTGGGCCAGCTGCCATCCAGATGCTTAGGGAGCTGTGGAACCAGAGCTCAGATCTCCAAACCACCCCCAGGCCCCATCGTGTTTGTGGCCTCAACAGCCAGAGCTCCAAGCCGGATATCAGGAGCTTCCCCAGAGTTCTTATGGATCCATCCCAGCTCAACAGGAACATCTGCCTCCTGGGTGTCCTCTCCTGCTTCACCCCTTCTCTACTTTATTAGTAGAGATAATTAGGTCTTCATAGTTTTGTTGGAATGGACCTTGGAGATCCTCCAGGCCCGACCTCCTGCCCTGGGCAGGGACACCTGCCACCACACCAGGTTGCTCAAGGATTTATCCAACCTGGCATGAATCAATCAATCACAGAATGGTTTGGGTTGGAAGGGCCTCAAAGCTCATCTTGGTCCACCCCCTGCCCTGGGCAGGGACACTCCCACCAGCCCAGGCTGCTCCAAACCCCATCCAACCCGGCCTGGAACATTCCCAGGGATGAAGAGGGCACAGATCTTATTCTCCTCCAATCCTGGTGACTCTCTGACAGACCCAGAGAGCCTCCAGGTCTGTCCCCACTCACCTCTGCCCCCGAGTCCTCCTCTGCCCATGGCTCCACGGCCCAACCCTCCTCTGCCCGGTCCTCCGCGGCCTCGGATGCCTCCTCTGCGCAGGCCCATCCGGGGGGGGATGCCCCTGCCCCCTCGCAGCAGGCCCTGCCCTGGAGAGGGATGGGAAGAGGTGTCAGGGTGGGCACAGTGCCTGTCCCACCCCTCTGAGCATGCTGCCCCCTCACAGCAGGGCCCAGAGCCCCCAGACCCACTCAGTACCCACCTCTGACTGCACTGAGCTGCATGGCAGGGCAGAGACCCCCAAACCACTCAGCACTCTCCTCTGAGTGTGCTGCTCCCTCACAGCAGGGCCCAGAGCCCCCAGACCCACTCAGTACCCACCTCTGAGCACGCTGCCCCCTCACAGCAGGGCCCAGAG
>NW_008670214.1:106703-108056 GCF_000695815.1 Acanthisitta chloris | reverse complement strand
AACCTCATCCCGTTGGAATCAGATGTATGTACATATAAAAGGCATTTCTATCATCTTTGGTGTTTGAAAACCTCATTTACTGCTTACTGTTATCACAATAACTCTAATAGCTCTAAGAAATACATCTAAGTAGTTTGTGCTAGTTCTAAAATATTAGTGTTTTCTGATAGTATTGACATGTTTTTTAATGTTAAAGAGAATTTCTTGAAAGCCTGTAATTTGCTAAATCTACAGTGATTTTTTGAACATAGCTTTGCTATATAAGTGTCAGTTTCAATAATGACAAAAGCAACTAAGAAAACCATGGCCAGGAAACCTCCCCAGAAGGAAAAAAATAATCAAAACCAAATAGATTTTATGAAAAGCCTCTTTCTTTCATTAGCTGAATCAGAACAACAGCTCAGAGCCCATGCGGATCTTTTGCCAGTCAGGTAGCTTAGGAGGCCAGGCACATCTGAAGCACCACAGCTCTCAGACACATATGGTCCTGCCAACCACAATGCCTAAATTTATCATATCAGACCTCAGAAATAAACTTGCAGAGCTGGTATTTTTAAACAGTGAAGAAAAGCTATGCCATACGGCAGTCAAATTAAACATGATTGCACTGTCCCTTGACAGAACTCTCAAACTAATCATGAGATTTCACCTTCCTTTTCCTATTAGCTTTATGGTAATTAGACATGATATTGCTGCTGGTTCAGTATGCAGCATGTCAGTGTAACCAGTGATGCAAAACAGATTCATCTTTTAAATAAGAACAATTAGAGAGCACACAACTGCTCAGTGCTGTACTTTCCCACCTTGTCTCTCTTTTAGGCAGAAGTGAAGGAATTAGCTCCTGATTTTACCTACCTGGTGCACAAATGCCCTATAACTGTTTACAGTCACCACAACAATGACATCATTGTGCCAAAGATCCCAATAACCTATGGCAGTAGTAACCCCCTTCATAATCTTTCATCATACATATATACACATATATATCTCAACATCTTCCACCCATGTACACACATAAAATATTTGTTTGATGGGAAATCTTTAGGTCTGAGTCTAGCTACTGCAGTGTTATAATGTTTAATATCTAGCTACTATGCTTGTTGTGCCCACATCTGTTTGCATACACAAATTTTCTGCTTTCACACTGATTCATTTAGCTTAATTACAGGCATTATTTGGGCTTTCTTTGTGAAAAGAAACAGACTGAATAAAGAATTAATGCCATTAAGTCTTACATGATATGCAGTGCAAGTAAATTTTGTTCTCCATACACAACAAAAAATATAGCCAGCCCTTTAAACTCTGATATGAAAAAGATAACTCAACTAATCCCCCAAATATCAACTGAACTTA
>NW_008670214.1:106170-106688 GCF_000695815.1 Acanthisitta chloris | reverse complement strand
ACTCTTTCTCCAGGCAGCCTAAGTCACAGTCTGGTGACTCTGTGAGTGAGAGTCCTACAGTAATCTCCTTACATCAGCTCTCCCATCAGCATCCCTTCAGAATACACAAAACAGTGTTTTTGGTTTTTTTTAAACCAGGACTTAATATTAAGATTTTTATTAAGTTTCTCTTTCCATGCTGCATATATATCACTGCATCTTTCTCAGCTGGAGACAACCACAAATGACTCCTAACAGGTAAATAAAAAAGAAATCAGAGTGGGAAAGAAAATCCTATGTTAGTCTCTAAAGGACAGTCTGTGTATCTTTGATATTTACTACACTGTATACTGAAGAAAACCAGCAAGGCTGTCGGAAAGAGCAAAACTAGATTTTTACACTCCCTAAACAGCTAAAGAGTGCTTCAACTTTTTAAAAAGGACAGTGAATCTGTGTTCTGGAGTCTGGTTGAAAAAGTGGTGGAAATTTCTGGCAGTGAACAGAATTAAGTCAAAGCAGGACCTGGTGATCAGATTCAG
>NW_008670214.1:92977-106143 GCF_000695815.1 Acanthisitta chloris | reverse complement strand
TGTCCACTTCATCTCACTTGAAGCATCTAACACAGTTTTCCAGGACTGCCTGTATAAGTAGCTTCCCCTCAGCACTGTAGGGAATTATTTCCTTAGGTGGAAATAAACACCTGTCAATGCCAGTTGGGCTTTCCATTTCAGGAGTTTGACTCACACAGGAACAAGTGCAGAAAGAGGTTCATAAATTGTTCTGGAGATTGCAGAGCCATCTCACAGGAATCTAGAGGAGCTCATCCTGGTGTACAAATAGAATGATCTCTAAAATGATGTTTGATATACTGACCAGCAGCAATCACAAGGCAGAAAGACAACCCAAAGTTCAAGCTAAATAAAAGTGCAAGCATTCTGCAAAAATCAGTTGCCAGTTAAATTAGATAGGGAAAAAGGAAGCAGCCAAATGCCCTGCCCACTGTTCAGATGGACTGAAATTTAGGAAAGGGATTTATTGAAATTAATTCCACAGTGGCAGGATTTGGATTTAACACTTAGAAGATAGTTTATAATTCTGTTTTCCTGCTTAGACACTTGTTTTGGTCAAACTATCAACAGCCCTGCCCACGACCAGAATTTTTATGCAGTTCACAGTAGTCCAGAAAACTATGCACAGACTTAATACTACAGGAATTAATTTCAGAATAAAAAGAGATTTTACAATTTATTAATCATGCTTTGCTTACCAACTGTGTATACTCTACATCATCTCCCAATAAGCCTGTGTCATTCAATGTATACTTGGCTTTCTTTAGTACAGCATCCACTGGGCCTTTTTCTACCTGGTGTTTGATAGCCTTGAACAATTTATAAAGAGGCTCTCCAGCATTATCCTGTTCAAAGGAAAGGAAATGAAATAAAGCAAAATGAAACGATACACTCAATGCAGCAAGTTTAAGCATTATTGATTAAAAAAAACCCAAACCCACAGGCAACAGACTTCAACTCTTACCTTGAGGTACTGATATAAACAAATAGACATCCAGTTTGACAACATTCTCTCAACAACTGTTTCAGATCTGAAAAAAAAAACAAGCCCGAATATGGTAAGGGTACTTAAAGACAAGGTTTTAACAAAAAACGTTGCTTGCTTGAAATATAATATTTTTGTATGCTTAGCTGCATACACTCTCCTAATGCAACGATTTCCCTGTAGACTCTTGAAAGCATGTACTTGCTTTAGGATAAGTGCTTTGTATTGCTCATCATTCCTGGGTACCTTCAGCTCATTGCTGAAAAGCACACATCCTTTATGCAAAATCTTAAATTGGGTCTATGCTGCAAGAGCTAAAAAATTAACCCAGTTGTGCAGTTAGTGGGAAATAATCTAAGGATTACAAAGCTACAACATACACAGAGCAAGGTCTATTGCAATTTATTTGGGATAATGACAGGGTTAAAACACTAGAGCAAGCCCTCACTGAATGCACAATGCAAGCTGATTATGTGTGCTCATTATGGAGATGGTGTGTGGTATAAATGCTAGATCATTTGGAATAAAGTTAGTTCAAAAAGTAAACAAAATGTTATGTATAGCATTTTGAAGGAAGATTACACTACAGTATTTGAATAAGGAAATATGTGGCCAGCAGTCCTGCCTGTGCCTTCCCCAGCTGTTCCTGGTGGGCTTGTCTTCCTGATATACTTGGGCCAAGCTATTCCTGACCTTCATGGATAGCTGGCATTTTAATACAGTCACACTGTGAAAGAAACACATTTACAGAAAACCAAAGGCCTACAGAAAATATGACAATCATTCAAACCTTCTTAGCATCAGCTTTGGGTTTTTGGCCACAACATACTGCTCCATCAGTTCTAAGAACAGCGTCCTCATGATGTCAGTATAGTATTCTAGTTTTCCGTGTAAAGCGACTGTCAGTAAAGATGCAAAATACACTTTAGCTCTAGCAGAGAACTCCCTTTGGTTTTCCAGCGTGTGTATAAACTGAAACAGAAAACAAACATAAAATCTAGTCAGATGACAGGTTTCTGAAGACCATCAACACTTCTCTGCACTAAGAAGACAGGCAATATTATTTTAATATTGATCTCTGAAGAGCAGAATGGAAAAAGTTTTCAGAAGTTTTGAAAAAACTACTTGTAAGGAAATGTTGCCTAGAATTTGGTTTT
Organism: Acanthisitta chloris; assembly: GCF_000695815.1. Classification (NCBI taxonomy): domain Eukaryota; kingdom Metazoa; phylum Chordata; class Aves; order Passeriformes; family Acanthisittidae; genus Acanthisitta; species Acanthisitta chloris. The sequence goes on along the minus strand of NW_008670214.1, from coordinate 104,022 downwards.
AGATATATACACAATGTACTGGCCTGATTCAAGGAATGCTAATATACTTAACTAAAAGCTTATCTAAAAGAGATGCTTTAATTAAATGAAAAAAACTGTTCTGTGACAATTTTTTAAAAGAGCAAATCAACTCCTCTCTCCCCCAAATTCCCAGTCCTTTCACATCAAATTACAAAGACACTAATCGAAGTACACCTGGGAATGTGCTCTCATCTGCCATAAACTCCATTACTACCATTAACTAGCTCAGCACTGGAGCCGCATTTTTTAAAAACGAGAAGAAGTTAGAAGCCTAAATCTATATTCAGGTGTCTGACAATGAGCCTCAGTTTTTGAGAGTGAGCAATTAGAAGTCTCTTCAGAGCTGCTGTGAGCACTCGTCAGTCTTGATGAATAGGCCACTCAAGGAGCCTCTGCCTCTCTGGGACAGGGATTCAGCAGATGGCTGCCCGCAGGTGACTCCCGTGAGGAGCCAGGATGGAAACAGCATTCTCTGATCACATTTCTTAAAGGGCTAAACCAAACTTGTAACACCAGTTTTTATGCCAGATTGGGTAATATCTGTTTTTCTAACAGCCACTGCAATGTTGACTAACTGCATACTGCACGACCCGGCACAGAAATAGGATCGTGCCTCTCCATCCCACCAGGAAGCTTTGGCTGTGATGACACATAGCTGCAGTGGTAACTGTGGAATCAGAATCGTATGAAAATAACTTATTCTTAATAATTTTGGTTCAGTTGTGTTTGCAAACATACTGTCTTGCACACACAGATATGCCTAGCTAAGAGACAAGGTGACTTCAGTACTCACATTAATGAGGAAAGATTTGCTGTTGAGGAGGTTGGAGAACTGGTACAAAGCCTGCTCCACAGTCTGGCGCCTGGCCTCGGGAATATCCAGCTTCCCTGTAATCATCACATCTTTCTCTCCATCTTTGGAGGGCAAGAAGAAGACTCTGTCTGTGTAGGTTTTGTAGTCCAGTACTGGGATTCCAGCTTCATTGATATCATTTGTCTGATCCTCCATCTCTATCATTAGATCTGCAATATGCAATGCATTTAATAGGCTGATTTTGAAAAGCCTGCAGGCAGCACAATCTCTTTGGGTGACTTGTAATAGAGAAAAAGCAACTTAACACCAAAAACTCTTACTTCATCTCACATTTTCTCTTGCTATTTTTACCAATTATCCTGTTAACTATGACCACAGTTAATCCTACAGTGACATTAAGATAACTCCCTTTAGCATAAATTGTTTCCTTCTTGTTTCCTATTTGAAAAATGACTTTAATGGGTGTCTGTGTGAGTTCATATATATGAATGTAGGATTGTAGTACAGAAACAAAAAAAGGCACTGAAATATTCTTTTTTTTTCCTCCTCCATTCCACATTCTACACCCTCTGAGTCTAGGTAGTAATGAAAGTTCTTTTAAAAACAGAGCAATCAAGGAAAGAAAGGTCTAAAGTGTAAAGCACACTAATTTAATTGGAAGGAAGGGGATTGCAGGAAGGAGGAAAGATAAATGGTTCATTGAAATTGATGGAAACATTTCTGTGGGAGTCAAAAGCTCTGAAGTTCTTAAAAGGGACAAAATTTAGGGAAACATCCCTTGGAGCAGCTATTCTAGCTGTAGGGTTTCCAATCAGTCAGTGTTGCTGATTGACTAGAATACCATGTTAATTAATAAAATGACCTATTGTCTCAGAAGTTTCATTGCTCTTATTCATTCATTTACCTCTTTATTTTATAGCATTCAGCAAAGCTGAGGGAGAGAACATCTTGTGGTTTCCATTTCTGTGGTATTTGTACTTCCTGATGTCCCTTTCCTTGGCTATCTTTGGTCCTGTGTATTTTAAGACTGTCTGCACTTTGTGCTATTGATATTACAGTTTCATAGTATGGAACCAGAATGTATTTTGACTTCAATGTTTCATTTACCTGTCAGTCAAATTGGATGTAGTTTAGGAACTGAATTACTCCTTGGATGTGCACTCTACTTCCCCAGTGTTTGTATTTTGTGGAATAGAGAGGAAACCTTCAACCTAACACACAGTTGACATCTGTAGCCCCCTACTAGGAATGTCAATAAGAGAAAGGCACTTGCTCCTCTCAGAAACAGGTACGAAGTTCCATGGGAGAGCTGGCAAGAGGGAAGGAGGACCTTGATCGATCCTCTCACTGTTCAAAATGCAGTTTGAAAGGAAGCCCATTTGGGAACAGTTCTTGATTCAAACATTTGCTTCTAGTTTGTATCCAGAACCTGGAAAGAGCTGTTTTTCCAGAGAAAGCAAGCTGGTACAGGAAAATAATATCCTGTCCCAGAAAAGACAGAAAAACAAGGCTGGGGGAGGCTTTCAACATGGCTGAAATCTTTGAGATACCCTGAGCTTCTTTAATTTCAAACACTAACCTGAAATTGCTGTTTTTTTCAATCCTGCTTTTTAGCCATTGCCAATAATGTTTTCTCTTTAGAAGTAAAACAAACGGGTATTTTGTTAAAATAGAGATTATTTCAACATGATCCAACAGCAAGTATTATTCAGATAATGAGGTGATATTTAATGGTAATCATTTAGGCCAATATTTGCAATGTCTGCACTCAGATGCCTAATTTAAGCATTGCAATGAGTAGTTCAACATGTAAAAATGCTGAGGCTTCACACCTCCCACTGCCTTCCCTAGGATGATGCCTCTACATTTACACAGAACAATTAGCTAGCTCCTCAAATCAAGTTCAAGATTTTCCTGTGATAAACAGGGAAAAATGCTGTTTCTTTCCTGTGAGCTTACCAAATTATCCCTTTGTGTTCTGATTGCTGCAAATAAATTTTGCAGCTCTGAAAACAGTTCTTAATGTGCATACTGTGCACATACAGTCACTATGCTAAATGCTAAGCATATGGTTAGTCACTATAATACATTCTTATCTTCATATTAATGGTCACTCACATTAATGGCTATAAGTAACCTCAATCTCAACTAGTTTCTACTCCCAGTTTCTGACTCTGAAATTCCTTTAGACTAAAACTATCCATTTCCTTTAATACCTCAGCTATTTTATTTACTTCTTTCACATATAATAGCAAAGTATCTGCTGTATGTCAAAGTGAGTAATGAAGACTACTGTGATTACTAATTATTTGTTCCCAGAAGACAGTTTTAGCAAGCTAGCACCATTCCTCCAGCCTGTCTTCAGATTGCTTAAGAGGACCCACAGGAGTGAAAACATCTGTCATACCTGTGAATTCCTTCTTGCACCGGTCTCTGACACTCTCCTCCAGGCCTTCAAGTTGTGATTTAATTTTTTCATACTCTCGTTCTGCTTGTTGGCTCTTGCGTCTTTATGGAATAGAGGGAAGATTTTAAAAAAGTTACAAACTGCAAAAGTCAGTAATTTGCAATAGCTCTGAGAGGGAAGCCGAAGGACTGGAGGAAATTTTCCTGGCTTTAATGTGTTTTTTTTAAATACAGCAGAATGAGAATGCAGGAGGAAAACAGCAACAAGTGGCAGAAGTCTTCATTCCATGTAAATCAACCTGGCACCATCTTGGGCTGGCTGTTTCAATGCACACTGGGGCCAGCAATTTAAAATCCAGTAAGAAGTAGCTACAAATACTTCCAATCACATATTAAGTACAAAAACTCAATTGGTCTGCACTGTACAAAGATTCCTTTCAACACGTCCTGTACAGGCTGTAAGCCACCCAGGAGTGTCTCTGGGATTGAACTGAGAAGGTTGACTGAGGTCCATGAGAACATCAGGGCTGTACAGCACATGTTTCAGCTGTATTGGTATGTTTCAAAACAGTGAAATCCACCCTCTCCTGAGAGACAGCATGAAACACTCAATCCTAACCTTAAAGTTGGACTAAGTAGGTCTTAAGTGAAATACAGACATTGTTCTGGCCCTTTATGAAACATGAATTTCACTGTTAATTGTGACATTTGTGTGTGGGTAACACTTATCTCAGCTGGAAAGGCCAAAATGACCCTCAGCCAAATCCATCCAGCTCAGACCTATGATGCTGACTGAGGCAGCATAATTGCTGATGGGCATGTATACAGAATAAAGTATCTCATTCACAAGTGGCTCTTTAGCTGCCATTTCAAAAATGTTTGTGCGCAACTCAGTCTGCAATTGTGCTTGGGAAGCCTGGGACCAATTGTTGCATTTATATAAAGGACGGACTGGGCTGACTGACACCAAGGAATTTCGTGTGCATGAGAGGAATAAATTGGTGCTCATACATATTTCCAGCTGTAACTCCCTTTCTTAACTCTGCAGCTCATAAAAAAGATGAAGACAATTTCTGTAGACTGAACTGCAAACAATCAGGTAGTACCTTGAAAGCTTTAGGGCAACAAAAGCGCCTAATTAAAGGAACTTACCTGTAACAGATGATAGAAATGATGATGATTGCTATCATAGGAATAAGTACCAGCGGCAAAATAAGATTCAGTGGGATATCAGTCACACGTGTATCATATTCCACCCTTCCGAGGATCCATTCCCGGAGTCCAAATTTCACCTAATTAGATAAGCACAGACATTTGTCTCAAAAAGTGCAAAAGGATGGTGATCCACTTCTCAGCTGCACTCTAAATTCTTAGTAATTCCCACAAGTGAATCTCTAGCTCAAACTGCCAACCAAAGCAAACATTTCTGAATATTTTATACTGAATTTGGGTCACTAGCACTTTATTCCATGAAGTAATTTAATTTTGCTCAGCAGAGGAAGAAAAATCCCCAGCCTGTCTAGCTACAGTTTTACATTCCCATGTAACGAAGGTAGAAGGCATTTGGCAGCTTAGGACCAGTCTTTATGTGTGACATCCTTTATGCAGCAGGCAGCAGCTGGAGGAAGAAAGAACTGCAAGGAGTTTCTTCGCAGTACTACAACAACTTTGGAGAACAAATTACTTCAGTAAAGAAGCACTGAATCAGCATCACTTACACATGATACTAAACTCTATAGAAAAGGTAACCTACAATGAATTCAGGAAGGTTATTGATGGTATCTCTCTTCTGCCGTTTCTTTGGTTGAGGCTGTACTTCTGGTGGCTCACAATATAAGTCCGTTTCAGTCAGAGTTTTTATGTTGCAAGGCTCATCACCAACAAAAGCCTGGGCCTCATCAATTGTCATGGCTTTGTTCAGGTTACTGCCCTAGACAGAAAATAAAGGGTTAAGTCATCACTGCAAAGTCTTGGGACACAAGAAATCCTGAGCTGCAACTTTCCAGTTTGATCACTTTTAGCAGTAGATGTGATTTACAGAACAGCAGAGCCATTGGGAATTATGTGATTCCCCTCTTTTCCTTCTTGGTGTGAGATGAGATGTCCCTTCCAGTCCCTGGAAGCTCTACTGGGAAAGGCCATTTCCAAATGCCATGCTCAGCAGGAGGTGGAATCCCTGGGGAACCCAAAGTAGGGCTAAAAAGATAGCAAATCCCTCTGAGAAGGGATGGGGGGAGGAAGGGGAGCTGTCAGTGTTCATCATGTAGCAGAGGTAAGGGACTCTACCAATAATTTGAGGTGTGGCACCAAACAGCTGTTAAGGCTTTGAGGAAGGAAGGAAAAATTCCATACATGCTTCCAGGACAAAATGAATAACCACCAACTTTTGAAAAGTTTACCTTTGCATTAATAAGTTTGTTGACTTGTTTTTTGATGCCATCTGTGAAGTTTTCAAAGGTTGGGTCTGCAACATAGGCAAAGGAGTGACTCTCGTTCTTTACAACTAAATGATAATGATCCATTAGAATAATAGTGGTAATGTTATAGTTTTCTGGGTCTTCCAGTATTGGTGGGGAAGAAAAAACCACTGTGGTTTCATTGAGTCTGTCAACAACCTTTCCATAAAACTGTAAGAAACAAGAAGAACATGCACATTTTAGAGTCTGACATTTTCCTGTACATAACTGCTGATAACTCTAGATTGTGGAAATAAAAGCACTGGATTTATATCCTCTCCATACAGCAGAAATAACATTGTATGAGGTATTTTCTGAAAAGAAATGAAACAAATTTCTTGATGGGAATAAATCATTGATGTTCTGCCAGCTGCCTGCAGAAAAAGCTTAGGCTACAGATCAGTTTCCATTGCCTCCAGATTCTATGGATCTTTACCACACTGGACTGATACCAATAAGTTCCTCTTAGATTAAGAAGTAACATGTCACCTTTAATCCAGATTGTCTTCTGTACCATGAAGTATCTTGGGTAGATTATTTTCTATTTACACTGTAAAATACCTCATTGAAATCCAATATGATTACTAAGTGAAATTTCAGAATAAAATTTACTCATTGTCAATCAGCTACTCAAGGTAGCAACTCAGTTCACCTGTCCTCCATTCCCACTTTTTTTCACTCTTTCTGTCATTCAGTAACATCAACCACAGTCAACACTACTAATAGGAAGCCTCAACATTTATTCTATCACCACATCCATTTCTCACTTTGAGACTCAATGCAATTCGATAGCTTCTCCCCAATGTTTCTGACATTGCCATATATGTGAAAGCAAAACAAAAGATCAGAAAAGCTTTTACTCTTAACCAAGAATGTGTGCTGTATGTAATGCTGACTTAAGCTAAGGGGCTGAGAGTGTATGATAAGCATACATAAGAAGAGGGGTAAGAAATATTGATAAACACTGTCAAGAATGCTAAATAGACTTTTAGATTGTTCTGGAAGTCAAGGTTATCAAGATAATTACCTCTTGTAGTTTATGGGTTAACAGATGTAGGCAGTTTTCCTCTTAAAAATCTTTAAGGATAGGGTTCTAATGGACCCAAATCTAGCTGGCTTTGGCATACTCTAAGAGTTGAATCATGCATGTAATAAAAAAACCATGCACATTACCAACTCTATATAGATCACAAGATAGTCTTAAACTGAAGATCCAGCATTAGGAAAAGTCTTAAAATGTTCTTACTGGAAGACCACTTTTAAGTCCTAAATCATGTCACTGAATTGTGAACTTCATTAGAAGAATGGGAAATTACGACTATCGGTAATGTCAGTTCCCCTTAACATGAGATGCAAGAAGATGTTTTCTTAATGTTATTTTTCTCAACCTTTTTTGTGAACTTACTACAGGTGGAATATGCATGAAGCAAGAAATGAAACAAGACTCGGTTCATTGAGATGTGAGAAAATAAAAGGCACTGACTGCAAAGCTGAGTACTCTGCATTGTGTGGATTTGAGTCCTGTTTCCGGCAAATCTCTAAAGCTTGCAGGGGGAAGAATAAGGAGAAAGATAAAGAAAAATAAAATAAACACTTTTAAATTCTGAAATACATCCAGTTTATCACTCAAAGCTTAATTCTTCTATCCTCATTTGTACTGAATGAAAATAATTTTAAAACAGACGATGGTAAGGTTCAAGTGAATGTAAGTCAAGATGGTGGGAAAGTGAAGATCTTCTTCCACAGAAACCCTAAACAGACCCAGAAATCTGTTCAAACCTTATTCCACTCCAAGCCCAGTGAAGTCCAGTGGGCAACTTAAATGCAAGTTTTGAACAGATTGTATGTTGTGCATACAGTGTGATGCCTTTGTGGGGAAAGAAACAAAATTACCTTTTTGAGATTCATCTTCCCTGCTTCTGGACGCTCTGCATATACCACCAATGAGAAACTCTGGATAAGTTCAAAACCGGTTCCAGTTACTGTAATATTTCTCCCTCCACTGAAAGGCAGAATTATAAAAGAAGTCAAGTAATTGGCAAACTACCACAGCTACAGACTGCTCTATCCTGAAGTGCTACTACTTCCACTGAAAAAAGCTATATATAAAACCTATATGACAATCAGATACTCTACAAAAAGAACTTCTGTTAAAGCTGTCAATGCATTTAAAGGCAGCAATGTCAACTTAAAATTAATTTTAAAACAGAAGAATTAAAAAAAGGAACAAATTGCTTTTCCAGTATTTTTGGCTTTTCATTGCTGTCAATCTTCATGTGCTTTACTTCTCCAATGTTATTGTTAAAATCACTCCACCTACCATGCACACACAGAGACAAAGGTGACAGTGTATTTTCCACAATTCTGTAGGGACCTGGTTTCTCTATTCCCTTTCATTTGCAATACATTGTTTAAAAAATAATACATTCACATAAGAACAAGAATGCATGCAAGTTGCCAGTGGGAATTAAAGTCATCGAAGTAATATGGATTTAGAGGGATAGCAAACCTCAAAGCAATTCATAAAAGTAGGCTAAGGCTTATATAGAGGAAAAAAGAAGTCTTTAAAATTCCATGGGGTAAATCACTACTGATCTACCAAAGAAACCTTCCAGGCCCCAAAATCAGCCAAATCAAAAATGAAAAGCAAATATTGAAAACAAATCCAATTTTATACAAGTGACTACTCAATATTCAAGGAGACAGGTACTAATATCTCCAAGAGAAGTCATGGCCAATTTTATTTTTAATGTTCTGTTTGTCAGGTGATGATGTTACACTTCTTTTTACTGAAAGAAAGTGGAAACATTGTGATCTCCCTCTGCCAACTGCACCCCACTAAGCAGAAATACCAGAATACTGGGGAACAAGAAAGAATCAGGGTAATGTTTGTCCCTGTATTGGTCACAGAATGACTTTCAAAACCAGAGATGTGGTACAATGGCTTCTATACAGACAATTTGCACACATTTCTTTGGTTTCCCAACTAGTACTAGGTGAGATTTATTCCAGAAGTAAAGGCTACCAGATGAGGTATTAGTGAGTACCACCATAGAACAGAGCATACCTTCTAAAAGCATTCTAAACATCCTTCCAAACATATTCTAAACCCTGGTCTAGATTTCCTAAAAAGATACTTTTATTTCCTAGTGAGACAAAGAAAGAGATGACAAACTATAACATTCCTCTCTTTCCAGTACACTTATTAAAAGCTGAATAAAAAAACCTGTTAGAAACATTTCCATTAGAAATTTTTTATATAGGTTATCCTCGTAGGATAAAGGTTTGTAAGTAAGGCAAAGATCATGTTGTCTGACATCATGCTGAAATGCTTCAAATCTCTTTCTTTGAGACATCTTCATTTAAAAGAAGTTCATTACCTTTTATGGTTTCAGGATTTACCTTTGAGACAGGACAAAAATTTGGAGGTAAACAGAACAATTTCAAAAATAACCATGGTTAAATTCACAAACCATGTGTCCCTAAATGTGTACACAAGTTTTTATTTCAAGCAGTTCTATATGTAATAGGTTTATTACATATAACACATATTTTAACCCAATTGTAAATGAAGTAATGGCAAACATTTCTTTACCTGCTGAAGCTATTTACTGGCAGAAATTTGGTGACAGTAGGATTCTCACTGTATGTAAATAGCTGTGGTACACTAATCATCGTGCCCCCATAGTTCATTGTGACTGAAACAGCTTCAACCTTGTTATTAGGTCCTGTAATGCAAACAATCTCATCTCCAAATTCAGTGCTAGGTTGGAGAAAAAAAGAAGAGGAAACATCTTCTGTTACTGACATTACAGAGGTTTGTTTATTTTTACTGCAGCACCCCAGAAACAACAAAACCAGGGCTCTATTTTTGCTAGGTACTAAGTAGTTACGAGAGGAGACAACACTTTGTTCAGATCACTTAGGCTTTGTAAAAAATATGCAGGATATGTCAATGAATAGTGTACAAACACAGGAACGATGCAATGCCAGCACACTTAGTGCCCTTCCATTGTTTTTTTGAGGAAAGAGAAGGGCAGCAGTTAATAAAAGAAAGAGAAGGGAGAAGAACAAGCCAAGGGGCACTAGAAGATTAAGATTTTATACAGAATCACTGAGGAGATGCTGAGTGAAAGCATGGGTGGGTTTGAAGCAGCCAGTTAAGTACAGAAAACCAAAAATGGAGAAATCTTCAGATAGTGAAATTCTCCCACTTTGGGTGTTTTATAGCTGCTTCTTTCAGCTGGAGCCTCTGAGAGAGTTTCTGTCTGAATGTTATATGCAGAACTCCATTGCATGGGATGAGTCATGAAGAGATAGATATAAGATTTGTTTAATTTTCAAAGGCCAGAAAAGGTTGGTGGCTTGTTAGGATACAGCTCTGTATAGTTACTCAGGCTACGTACACATTGCAAGGCTGGCTACCGACTGAAACTTGAACATCCTTCTTGGAACCAGTGGCCAGGTTTGTACCACTGATGGTAAGTGTAGTTCCACCTGCTTGTGGACCACTTTCAGGTCTTATTCGAGAAGGATAAGGCTCCTGCAAAGAGAAGATAGTCAAACAAATTGAGAAACTTAAAATAAAATTTACACCAGTATTATTTGCTTTAATACTTAATAGAAGTTTAATATTACTACCTGAAAAATGATAAAATTAATGACAAGCAACTCTGCTAAAATAAAACAACCTTTTATTATTCATGCTGAAGGCAGAAGTTACATGATGTGAATGCACTTTTTTCTTTACTGTATTTTACAAGGCTTTATACAAGTTTCAATTCCCTAGTCACAAAATATAGTTAGTTGCATTAAGTTTGTGAGAGCTTTCTGTTGGATTTCCTGGTTTCAAACTTATTTTAACATTTCTGAGGCTGAGTCTACCTTCACCTTTTCTTAGCCTTTCTTATATTCTGTGTCGGCTACAGGAGAAAAAGAATAAGGTTTTCAAAACTTGTACCAAACAGAGAGAATATCAAGATTCCCTTTATCTCATAGGGCTCTTAATTGTGGTAAAACTGTTATCCTATTCTTGAGCAATGAGCTTGCAAAAAGAATGAAAATCAGAAAATGCTCAGCTTCTCTGTATGCACCAAGAACATTGGAGTGGGTTCCTTAAAACCAATTAAAACAAGCAGACACATTTCAAATTGTTATGAAACTTGTTTGATATTTAAATTTTTCAAATAAGTTCCCTCCTTTTGTTCTCAATTCAGTCTTTGTTTCCATGATTGTATTCTGGGAGCTATGACAAATACCATAAATTAACAGCGAGGGCTTTTCATGAACAGCGTGATTTAATTACTTCATCGCTAAGTAGTTTCTGCTTTCAGTTGAGAAAAGCATCC
>NW_008670214.1:83513-92964 GCF_000695815.1 Acanthisitta chloris | reverse complement strand
ACCTAGAGGATGAGCGAGGCCGAGCAAGGCGCGTGACATGGGTTAGCAGGTGGCTGTGGGGAGCAGTGCCCACTGACCCTCCCCATGCCTGCAGACGTGCCGCAGCCCTCGCGCCGTAGCTGCAGTGCATACAGGCAGCACAGTGGTCCAGGGCAGCTGCCATGGGCACTCCACACACAGATGGGATGTCAGGTCCAAGCACATGGCTGGGGCATTAGGCTGGGGCACTGCTACAAGGGATCCTGCACTTGCTAAAGCATACCAGATCAAGAGCTTAGGGAGGCTGTGAATAGTGAATAGGGAGGCCTTTTCTAATGTGTAACTTTTCTAATGTATAACTGTGCTGCTTCACCCATATTGAAACACAACTTTTCTTAAATGAGTCAAATAAGCAAGAAGCTTATTTCCCAGTCTCACGTAGTTTTGTGACAGCTATTCTCCTCCTCTTCTTGCATAATTTTGCTAAAAAAATTGATGGATAATAAAGTCCAGGCTTGGGGCTATTCCATATGAAGTACATGCAGAGATAGAAAGAGCAAAGAACTTAGAAAACTTCCCTTGCTGATAAGGGTTTCCCTGATCACCATCACACAGCTCTGATCAATACCTGAAGGGCCCTACAAGGGAGAGGGAGAGGGATTCTTTATTAGGAACTGCAATGATAGGACAAGGGGTAATGGGTTCAAACTAAAGGAGGGGAAGTTTAGGTTAGATATTAGGAAAACGTTTTTTACTGTAAGGGTGGTGAGACACTGGCACAGGTTGCCCAGGAAGTGGTGGCTGCCCAAACCCTGGCACTGTTCAAAGCCAGGCTGGATAAGACCTTGAGCATCCAGGTCTAGTGGGGAGGTGTCCCTGCCCATGGCAGGGGAAGGCTGTGACTAGATGATCTGTAAGGTCCATTCCAACCCCTAAAATTCTATGATTCTATGATCTCGCACTCTAAGGAGGAAAAGCCCTGCTCAGAAACTGAGAGCAACATGTCCAACTCTTAGCCATGTAGCAAAACTCTTTCTCATGTGGTTTTGCTCAGGCACAGACTGCCATCTGTGATAGCTTACAGCTACAAAACTGAGGGCCTACAAATGGCAGGGAGGAAGGGAACTGTTGTACTGTGCTTCAGTTCAAAGCTCAGGGAGTCATTGACAGGTTTTTAACAAGCAGCAAGAATCCATAAAAGTGTATACAATTGACCTCATGTTACTTTACAAATTTGTTTTATTGAAGCTCAGATATTATAGAAACGTGGAGAACTTGTACGTGCTCTGCTTGTTTTATACTTTCATGTCTGAGCAACTTCCCTCTGAAGGTATGCATCATGGTTCAGCACACTTCACAAATCCACAATGACAACTGTAATTTGCTCTCAAGTCATTGAGCTTTAGGAATATGCTTTAACTAATTGGGTGTCAATTGCTTTTCTTCCCTGAGAGAAATCTGTTTGTAAACCCTTCACTCCTTGAGACTGAGCACATGACTGCTCTCATGCACTAACCTTTGATTTAGTTTTAATTTAATACATCACTCAGGTTACAAGATTTTATATAGGGTAGTCACTCAAAGTAATTTTAAAGCATGTTAAAAGCTCATTTAGGTCTATATAACTCTCTCTGTGCATCCTCATATTTGGATTTAATTGCTTGCTGATTTAAGCTAAATTGAAACAAGTCATGCCAGGGTAAATAAAAAGTTTTAGGGGGTCAGTTTTAAAAATCACACTTGAAGTTTAAATTAACATAGGCCTAGATATGCACTTCATAGAAAAACTAATTCATGCTTTTTTATAACACAATTTTGCTGCTGAAAAGATTACCATCAAAACTCTATATAAAATACCCAGTCCATAAATAGTTTATAAAGCTGTATCAAATATTTTAAGTGCAACCTCACCACATGGACAGAAAACCATACCTTTTACTAATTTCAAATTGAATCTTAATTGCTATAAGTTGTTAAGCATGTTGGACCTCTGTATTATCCGCAGCAAAAATCCACAGCAATGATTAGCTGCCTAACATGCCTGGGATAGCTTTCAGATGAAAGTATTCCTCAAGAACCACTAAAGAATCAGTATGGACAAATGTATTATCCCCGAACCACAGGAAAAAACTGTTTAAAACTTGTAGCCTTTTCCCTATATAGTACCTCCACTGAAAGCCTAGCCTCTATGGACTAGAAAAGGAAGAAGAAACCACTTAAAGCCAAGCCTTTAAGCACAGACTTAGGAAAGAAGGGAACAAGAAAAGGTTTCTGAAGCATCACATGCCACTATTCTCTGTAACCTTGGCATAAAAAATGACAGGATGCTTGCTAAGAACTTCAGCTTAGAAAGCCTTATTCCTTTCTTCCAGCAAAAATGTGAAATAATTGCCCCATTAAAGCTCTTTTGGGTTACGTGATGGGTCCCTTTGGCAGGGAGTCAGCTGTCTCTTCTGTCACCAACCAGTAAATATGGAGCAGGACATGAATTTAAAGTTGAACCTCCCAGAACCATTTTTTGTGGGAGACCTGTTAGTGGTGGCTGAGTAGGGAGATACAGGTGAACAACTAGCAAAGTTATCTCTGAATAACACAACCCTAATGGGAAAGTGAAATATGTGTCTGTCCTGTTTTCCTCAGAAACGTTTTTCCTAAGAGACTCCCACTCTGCTGGAATTTAAAGCCCAGCTACACCAGACATGAGAACATACCACCCACCCCTCATGCATCCACTGCACTGACACATCTCAGCTGCACTTCAGAGAACTGAATGGCAAACTGAGGCCAAGAACCACTCGGGGAGCTAACACAGGTAGCAGCCAAAGAGGAGGTGGAATAGGTATGGTTAACCCTTATTTCTTCTTTAATTGATGATCTTGCAGCAGTCCCTCGAAGGGCTATTTTAAAAGAGCTTAATTCAAAGTATTCATATTTAACACATTAAAAGTAATTTTGCAAATACCAGGAGCTCTCCAGAGAATAAATAATTGGATGCCTCATAACAATGATCTAATAAGGAGAAGTTGAACCATGCTTTGTGTGCAGAGGAATTCTTCAGCATGACTGCTAAGACAAAGCATTCTATAGTAACACTTTGTTGCCATAAACTTGGCAGAAATATTATTTGATTAATTTTAACTTGCTATTTTCTGTTTCATATTTTCCCCCCTTCCCTTCCTCTTAAGGACCTGCCAGAAAGAATAAGCAGCTAAAAGAAATTATCAAGAATTTTAACAATTTTAATAACCATTTTATAGCAAAACCAATGTGCTATGAGCAAATTTTAGTGCCCTTCTAAAATATTCATGTATGGCTCAGAGAACAAAGCGCTGTTGACCCACCTGGTGGTCTTCTTTAGAGAAAAAAGAATTGGGTCATCCAAATGGTCAACCAGAAAGCATATTTCAAAAATGCAATTAGGTAGATAGGATCAGCAGGAGAATGATATTTTGCTGAATACCAAGATAATTTGAAAAAGTGCCATCAGAGGTGGTTACCTAAGGGGAAGGTAGCCCCTTCCCATGGCTGACATGGCACTCACCAGTGGACCAGACAGGTTCAGACTCTTGGAAGGTGCAAGGTCTAGTCTTATGCAGCCTGGCAAAGGTGCACCTAACCCACAGCTCTATGTTGCTTACCACAGCCTTACATGAGATTACTTCTCATTGAAGAGGAAAAAGAGGGGCAAAAGGTAAATTCTTCACTACAAAGCTATTTTGAGGGATAATAAAAATGCTGCTTTTACCAAGAGACATACGCCTTTAATTTGAACTCAACCCAGGGCAATACCAAATGTTCAACCATTATCAATGGCACTGATAAGCCTCTGACCTCAAATGCTGCAAGATCAGTGAGGCCCCCCCCATCCCCCCTCCCTCTCCCCTTTCCAAATCCCTCAAGGATTTTTTCTCTCCTTGTTTCTGCCCTTTTCTCCTTTCAGTCCCTGAACCAGAAGTACACCTGTTGTCATGGTAAATACCCTGCTTTCATTTTCAGCCCTCCACACCTCCAGATCTTTGTTGGCTCTGTCAGAAGACACCCGGGGGAAGTCACACTTTCTATAACATCACACCACAGTGCTCAGTGCAATTATGATGTTAAACAGAACATTTGATTATGTGTCCTATATGGAATTCATAGCAGTCTTGTAATAATTCTTCTGGAAAACATCAACCCTTGTGAGGACTTGGCAATATTTCATTTCTCATGGACACAGTAAAATTTAAACAACCCTGCAAACTCTAATTTAACCCTTGTTTTATAAATTCTTAAAGTGTACAAAATAATTCAAACACATTTCAGTTGCTTTCTTATTTTGCTTGAAATGGATGAGTGTTCTTTCAGGTCTATACTTCTTTTGTCTTTTTGTCTTTGTTAATGTTTCAGCATAAATATTTTCTGCAATAACAGGCTGCCTTGTTATGTGGGCTTTTTGATAGTCTAGTTTAAAAAGAGCCTGTTCCAATGTCTGTCAGCTGTTCAGTGGCCTGTTTCTTGTTGAGTCTGGTAAGCCATCTCCCAGCAGAGGGACTTCCCACCATGGAGACTCCCCACTGCCTTACATTGTCACGATCACATTCTGTGTTTGTAGGAAGTGGATTTGCAGTTTTGATAAAACATATGTAAATCCACAGCTATGCTATTCAGAATAAAATTCAATAGGATAGTTCAGTGGGGAGTGACCTACAATTATTATATAGTCCCAGGTGTAACTTGCTGCCTACTGCATGATTTATCGTGAAGAAATAATTTGATCTGGACAGGATTTCTTGCTTGCAGGTTCAAGCAAATTGTAGCTTGTCAGTCAGGGGAAATTTGAGCACTTTAATTATTTTATGCACAGACCTTCCTTAAGTCCTCCTTAAGTGTAATAATGTTGAGCTAGAGATCTCAAAGTACACCTGCAACCCAACTTTCTCATGTTGTACCAGTCTGCTATGTTAGTATTCCCAAACTGATAAGCAGCTTTCCCAACTCTTTCATAACCACAAAGCAGCTTTGTTGGAAGGATAATACTAAGAACAGGTTACCTCTTGTGCTTTTACACCTGTGGTTGCTGCCCATCCTGCTGATAAGGTTTACCTGAAAGCAGTGGTTATCTGCTCCAGTTTGAAGCAGTGAGACAATGGCACTTTCTAAGTCCTTGTACATTGCTTACAGTACATAACATTCAAATAATGCTAGGATGTTTGGTAGCAAATTCATTTATTCTCTTTGTAATACCAATGAATTCCCTTATGTGGCATTTGCATTCCTGTGTGCCACTGCCTTATCTTTGCTTCATCAGCACAGAGGTACTGGAAGAAAAAAAACCAAAGGAAAATACCAGCAAAAGAGCTTACACTGGGCCATGCATATATCTGACTTCATACTCAGGCCATTTTTTTAGTGTTCTGTTTTCTTCATCACAGCCAAAATACTCTTCTTGCTCTGCACCTTTTGCCCCTACTTACAAATCTATTCACAGAAATGTGGGTATATTTTTCATTGTAGTTCCATGCGTTCTGCATGCTAGAGGGTAAATTAGCTCCATGTCTGTTCCACTTATAATCACATTTAGATGTGAACTCACTTATTAGCAGTGTCCATGACTGCTGCTCTTAAACAGCTACTGTGGATGCTCTGAGCATTTGTGTTTAGCTCTTACATTTTTCATCCTGTTTATTAATCTAGAATGAACTTTTCATCTTTATTATTTTATGAGTAGCAATTAGTCTTTTTGTGGAGTTAGGAAGGTGATCTCTAATTTCTTCAGTGGTTTTTTTTAATTACACTTCTAGTAAAAAGATACCTTTTATAGTCTGAAAATGCTTTCAGAGAGCTCCCAGCATTTTAGATCTCTGTGGTCTGCTGGTGTGAAATCAAAGCACAGCTTTTACCTGGTTAATAGTGGGGTTATTCCTTTTTTTTTTTTCTTTTCAGCTTCTTTGCAATTTTATTTGCAATTAAAGATATGCAGGTGTAAAAGAGAACCATTCCCCCAGCCTTTTTCTCTCACCCATCTTGCATCTGGGATCTGATTTTCCAGGCTGATTCATATTCTTTTTCACTCAGTTTGTTTGCTCTGCATCTTTCTTGGTTTGTACTGTCATGTCCAGCTGACTCACTTCTGGTCCCTTGCACAGTACCCATGAACAAGAGCAGTGCACCCCTATGGAGCATCATCTAAGTTCTGCATATCTTCTTTTTCCATTTCTCTACTTTCCCACTCATCTGTCACCAAACACAACCTTACCTATAAAAGGTTTCCTTTTCCCAGAAGAATTCCTAGGCATGACTCTGTAAATAAGGATACTATCTACTATAGTACCCATCTAAGTAGTTTCTAGCCCAAGAACTATACCACTGAGATAAAATTGGTTACCCTTTATCCTTCACTAATGCAGAAAATCAAAGAGATAAACAACCAGCCACCAAGGAGGCTACTGATGGATCACAAGAGGGGACAGAAATTCAGAAACAGTTGGAAGGCAACAGAGGATGGGAACCTAACAGTGATGCAAGGAAACCTTGGCATGAAGTCTATGCTTCAGCAGGGGATGATGGAGAAAACACAACTGCGCCAGACCACAAGCAGAGAGACAACTGGGAAGGGAAAAGGATGGTGGCTGGGTATGGCCCTGTGATGTGAGAGATGCCAGCTGCAGCATGAGGGGAAGTCAGAAACAGATGGATCTGTTCAAATGGATATGATGGGCAGCAAATGGCAAAGCCACCTAAGCTCCCTTTTGTCAGCTCCTGTAGACAGTGACCTCCAGTTGGGGGTTTTGCCTTTGATGCAAGTTCACATCTTCACAAGCAGGAATCAGCTCTTGTGCCTCCACACAAGCAGAGAAAAGGAATGCTTCTCCTAGGACCTGATGACAGTGCACATGAATGTGGCTAAGATTTTCACAAATCCACTCTATTGCTTTGCATTTATCTCATCCATCCTTTCCTTTACAAGAAACTCTTCCCCTTCCTCATCCTGGTCCCAGGATGCAGTAAGTTCTGGCTCTTGAGGCAGGTCTGTAAACCAACTAATTTGTTACCAAAATTATCTGCCTCACACTGAAAGCCAGATTATTCTACCAACCCTTGCATAATATCCACACAAAAATTACAGGCATGGCCCATGAAGTGCTGTAGACACCAGCCACCTTCTTGGAGGTCAAAATGCCATTTCATGGACTGTAAAGGTAACCACAAGAACTAAACTAAGCTACCAAACTGGGCACTCAAGTCATTAGGAACTGCTCTTTCGCCCTCCACTTCCCTCAGTTCTCAGACTCAAAGGAGCCTGTTTCTTGTTTCTTCAGACAAGCCACCCACTCACAGCATATTCAACCAGAGAATTTCCATTGTGCATTCTTGGCAGCCTGGTGTTCACCACAGTGGCTGACTTGACCCACCAGTTCACCTCATCACGGCATCCACAACACAAGCCAGGTTTCAGTTCCTGGGTTATTTCTGCAACAGCAGAGAGGTGAGATGAGTCCTACCTTTGTGGGGCTGCTTTGTCCAAACCTCACACCATGTAGGCTGATTAAATGCTTCCATGCACTCCATGTGCCCAGGCAGAGCATTTGCCTGGCAATGCACATTGTGTGCTGGCTGCTGTGGATGGGACACTTATGCAAAGGGCTGGTATTTTAAACAACTAATTTTTTGGACTTGAGGCAGCATCTTTTTATCATGAGACAGACATCACATGATTTTCTGAAAAGACCTCAGAGCTTGGCTGGCAGGTTTGATGGAGAAATGGAAGCTTGCATGACTGGGAAGTCTGCACTCCTAGAGCCAGTGTTTACTGGCAGCTTTCAAGCAGAATCACGAGCACTGGATGGTGGGGCATGTATTTAAGTGCATAGCTCAGATGATAGAGCATTAAGACTAATAATATCCACATGAGGAAGGGCCAACTTTGCTAAAACTCTCAGCTATCCAGGAGTTCTCCTGGCCCTTATGCAGCCTGACATACAAACAAGATGCACTCCAGGACTCAAGAATAAAATGAGATCCTTTGGAAGCAATTCCAGACTTCTCTGGATGTGTGGTTTATCAGCATCAATCATAATGACAAAAAGCAGGTAATAATCCCCTGCAAAAAACTCCACCCAAGGCCTCCAACTACACTGTAAAATGAATGTGCTGAGGTAAAGACTCAGGGAGAAAAGCCAAGGAGTGAGCTAAAACCCTTCAGAAAAACCTTGAGGCACTGCACTGGTGAGAGCTCCCAGGGCAATTGCTTCAAACATCAAGAAGCAAAGCAGAGGATAGATGCAGGTAAGAGGAAACTGCCAAGGTGTGAGCAGATTAAGGGGGAAGAGTGCACTTCATTAAATGTAACTGCTGTTCACTTCACATTCAAACTTCCAGTATGGTGGATAGTCATGTTCACATTTGTTTTCAGATCAGACTCTAATTTATCCTCCCTTCTTCTTCTTTTTGGTTATTCATCTCATGTTGGTAAACAGACTTCCTGATTTACTAAAAGTCATTATTTCCAAGCCAGTCCCTAAACTGCCTTCAGCACCTCAGAAATGCATTACACTTTTGCAAAGTTCTCTCATTTCACCATCTTACATGTATTTGAGCTTTCTGCAATCATATAGTCTTTTTTAACCTGCACAGCATAAAATTCACAGAATTGCTGTTACAAACAGATACTGGAGATGCCAGAACCAGCTGCATGCTTTTGTTCTGGTGGCTTGAGTCTGAAGATGAGGTATTCTGAGAAAGGAATCATGCTTGTATGGGATCAGCAAATCTGGGCCGTATACCTCGGAAAAGATTAACTTCTTCCTTTGATACTGCTTCTCACTGCCATAGTAACAAGCAAATCAGGTGAAGTTCACAACAAATGAAAAAGCAGGACTGGCCTTTAGCCATGTTACTGCTCCACCTGCTTAGAGACCAGCCAAGCTGTCAGTGCTCCAGATGTACCACATAGCTGGATATTAGTATTTAGCATCACTTCATTTCTATTTCACTAAACAGGAGAATGCTTATTGCCTGATCCTGCTTATAGTGAAAAAATAGAAATGTCGGCAGAGGATGACTGGGTTATCAGAATTTAATTTCACTGAAATGACTGGACTTGAACTGTACTCAGGTTGGATAGAGAAATTGTGATGGGTAGGGAGGAAAAAGAGATTTCTTACCCTGTGATGCAGCAAATACAGATGAGGTGTTCACTGCACAGCACAGACACTTGTGGACCAGGGCATTTTTGTTCAGAAATAGATTTTAAATTGAAACCATGGCTTCACTTTTAACTGGATTTTTGACCCATTTAATGGAGGTCTTGTGCACTCCTCAGTTCCGAAATGCTCTGTGCTTGCAGATGGGGCAGAAACATGAGCCTGAGCTCCAAGTTGTTCTGACAGCAGATCGTCATCAATCCACTTTTAAAAATAAATCTCACTGTTCAGACTGAGTATCAACAACAGCCAAATGCAGTATTAACAAAATCATTGAATAGTTCCAACTC